>NW_010287539.1:0-9244 GCF_000700745.2 Antrostomus carolinensis
TGGTGTAGAGGGGACAGACATACTAAACTGTAAACTTCAGCTCTTCAGTGATTATTTCTCTGTGATTATTAAAACTTCAGCATTTTTTCCTTAATAAGGTAATTTTCCCTTTGGTTTTGTGGTTGAATGCAGCGCTCGGAACGCTGCTCAGGTATAGGCCAGGAAAGGTCATGTCTGGGTGTTTGGGGAAGAACGTAATTAGACGATTATCTAGAGAGGCTTTCACATGTAAGAGCAAAGGACATAATCTGTCCGTTTGTTAATCTGAAGATTAATATCTCTTCCTGAAACTAGTGTTACCACACACCCCTTTTGATTTCTGCTTTGCCAGAAAGGAAGGTGAGCCTGTAGAGCTGCAGTTTTTGGCGATCACCAGCCCACATCCCGGTACAGTTTATACCACAGCCACTTGTGCTCTCTGTGCTCTGTTTTCAGTTGAGGCACAGGTGAACCCCCAAGTGAATGCTGTGGCCATTGGATATGATCTCACTGATTTTCTTATCCCTTTTGCCTGAAGGGGACAGTGTTCTAGCCTGGTTGTAACTGTACTGATATGGTGTTGTTTTAGTGGCGCAGTGTTACAGACTGTGACAGACAGTTCCTGGAGCAGGAGAATTGTTTGTGAGCAAAGGCTTGTGACTTGTGAAGTACTTTTATATTCTCACAGGCTAACAATGATTTTTTTTTAATTTTTTTTCCCAAAAAAAAAGTCTACTGAGCAGTGAATGTAACCAAGTCTTTAGGCTGTGCTGAATGTGCATTTTTATAAATTACTGTTCAAGGTTTCTGAACATAAAGCCCTGCATCTTTCTTTTTTTTTCCCCTGTCGTCTTACTGCTGTCCTGAATACTTTACTTTTTTTAAGCTCTGGTAAATAAAAAGTCTAACATGCTCTCTTTTTTGAGGGGAGACAGAGAAGGAGAAAAAACATACAATTTTATTGAAACGAAGGAATTAAATTTTGGAGTTGATCTTTTTTTCTGTTGTTTTCTAAGGTTTGATGAAGTAAAGGAGGGAGATGTGGTAAGGCATGATGGGAAGAGATCCGATGGTTACCTGGAGCACATTTTTAAACACGCTGCAAAGGAGCTTTTTGGCATGGATGTCAAGGAAATCACCTACAAAGCATTAAAGTAAGTTAAGAGTTTTGTATCCTTATTATGTAGGATGGGCTAGTTAGAATACAATATTTTCAGCTGGAAGGGACCTACCACGATCATCTAGTCCTACTGCCTGGCTACTTCAGGGCTGGCCAAAAGTTAAAGCATGTTATTAAGGGCATTGTCCAAATGCCTCTTAAACACTGACAGGCTTGGGCGATTGACCAGCTGCCCAGGAAGCCTGTTTCAGGGTTTGACCACCTTCTCGGTACAGAAATGGTTCTTGTGTCCAGTCTAAACCTCCCCTGGTTTAGTGAGTGCTACAGCGAACCCTAATGTAGTTACTGCCAACCCAGCTCTTTAACTGACAGGCAGTTACACATCATACACTTGTGAATTTGTTGCTGTAAAGTAGCTCCTATTAGCTTTCATTTTATTAATAACTTACCCGCCCTTAAAAATTAAGTATAATTCTGTTCTGAAAATTAAATTCCCAACTTCTGCTTAACTCAGTGGAGGAACTGCCTTAATCTCCCTGTTACACTTGTTCTGTTCTCTTCAGAGCATCTGAATACAAACTGACACAGTTGGATGCGGGGGCTTAAAATGTTCTGTCATTACAGGAACAAGGACTTTCAAGAAGTTACCCTTGAAAAGGATGGTGAGACAGTGTTGCGTTTTGCAGCAGCTTATGGCTTTAGAAATATCCAAAACATGGTTCTGAAGTTGAAAAAAGGAAAGTTTTTATACCATTTTGTAGAAGTCCTTGCCTGCCCAGGAGGTAAGAATAACCCACAGACGTATCTTGAATGCACAAGTCATTCCGCATACGTATCTTGAATCTCAAGGGAAAGTTGTCTTAGAGGCAGGCACTTAATTTCATTCCCTCTTAATTGTCTTCTTAATAATCTAAAATGCTTACTATTTAAGGAACGGTCCATAACACCAATTACACATGCAGGGTTAGCTCAGAAATCGATTGGTTTTTCTAAAATTAACCACAATGTTATTTGCTCTCTTCTGACCTATAAATAAGTGGCAGCATGGCTCTTATGATTATTTCAAATCTCAGAGGAAATAATCTGAAAATGGTTGTCAAGGGCAAGAAAAGACAAGGATCATAATTAACATCATAAAACCATGGAGAAGGCAGAGAAAGATTGTTGATATGGCAACTTCATTTACATTAAGATGGTGTTGATATTGGAGTCACTTTAAGTAAATACAAATTCTAACAGCATGGGAGGTAGTTTATGTAAAGAGACAACTTTTTTTTTCTTTAGAGAAGTATGAATAAGAATTCCAAGTTAACATAAACCTTTCTCTTCGTATCAAATCTTCATCACCCTTGTGGCTTTTTCTTTTTTTTTCCCCTCCCCTAAGGATGCCTAAATGGAAAAGGCCAGGCACAAACTGAAGATGGAAAACCAGATAAAGCACTGCTTCACCAGATGGAAGAAGTGTATGCTGCAATACCTGTTAGACTTCCAGAAACCAACGTGCACGTACAAAAGATGTACCAGGACTGGCTGGAAGGCATGGACTCTAAGAAGGTCCAGGAAACTTTGCACACCAAATACAGTACAGTAAATCAAACAGCAAGCAATTTGGATATTAAGTGGTAATAAATCAAACTGGCAAAAGATTTGCTTAGGTTAGTTACAGATTCAGCACTGGAAACATTCTATGCAATCGCAGATGCTATGCACTAGCCGAGTGTATGAATGAGACGCTTCCTAATTGCAGATTATTATTTGTGAAGAACAATTGCTTTTTAAAAACAGAAAGTGTCCGAAAGCCCTGGATCCTGCCATTGTCATTTAACTTTTACTGTGTATAATCTCCTGCATATAAGGGATTTATTTACTCAAAAATGTCATCTTGCAAGGTACATAAGCACCTTCTGCCTGTGGCAGGGAGTGTAAAAGTTACTCCCTGAAGTGAAGGGTTCACTTCACAAAATGGGCTCCCCTAAGAAGGTGAGGTTATTTTACTCCTACTCCTAGGTATGCAATCCCTTTCATCATGGGGAAAAAAGTCATCATTAATTTCAATGTTGTTGCAGTTGTTGTAAAGTAATTTGAAATTTACTTGCCTTGTTAACAAAAAACCCTTTACAGTGACAAGTGTGTATGGAGAAGTATAATGAATTTATGTATGCCTTCTATCCAGATCTTCACAAAAATTCAGCTCCAAACTAGTCACCATTCCTTACTGATGTCATAATCTGTAAGGAAAAGGATGCTTCATATAAACCAAACCTGGAAAACTAACGCTAAAGGGTTATAACACAATCCTTCATTAAAAATAGTTCCAAATAGAGTGGTTGGTACAAAAAGAGAACTTTTCTTTTCTTGTAAGTTTTCCGAGAAAGTTGGAGCCAGGAAGAGTGGTGCTGCTTACTTTGTCTGGCTTCTTTACGAGCGTGAAACGTGCATATGCGCTGTCACGTGAGCGTGTGTGTACTGCAGCTTTGCTAGATTTGCTGAGCCAAACTCACAGCACTTTTATTCTCTCATGTTTCGGTACGCAGAATAGCAGATTGTTCTTTCATTTATCTCCATGCTGACAGACTTCTGTAAAAATAAATTCATGGAGTGCCTCTGAAAAAAATACTTGGCAGTGCTTGTGAGCTCATCAGAGTTATTATACATTGGCATCATTAATTTCGGGGCACTTATTTAAGTATGCTGTAGAGGTTTCATTTACTAGACATCTTAAAGTGGTATTAGCATGTAAGCTTTTCTGCAACTTCCTGAGTTGTCAGATGGTTATTCAAGACTGTGATGGACAAAAAAAAACCTACTGCTAGAGTTCTTCAGAATTTCCTAGTAGCATCAAATTTGTTCATGATTAATGGCTGTTTAAAGCTAGCAAAGTTTCAGCTTTCCTTTTCCAATCTGAAAGTGTGGGTGGCCTTTTTTAGTTACTTCAGGCAATGTGTGAATGAATCTCTTTGTAAATTTCTTAATATTACAACCACTTGTGTGAGTAACATCTAATACTGCAAAAACCTGTGTGTATTTGAAACCCACATTTAACTTGAACACAGTGGCTGGGATAAAGGCATCAGTGAAGTCAGTGCTTAAGTTCTTGCACTGGCTAAACAACAGAGGATCAAAAGGAGTGGGACAGACTTAAGCATGGTACCGTGATGACAAGGGATAGTTCTCTTAATGTGAAGCTATTAATAGAATTGCAGCTTTTGATTGGACCTCCAGCTAAATAACAAAACATTTGAGGCGTATTTTCTTTCAAGTGCAAATGAATTTGATTACCGTGCTACCTGAATGCACACAATGAGATTATACCCATATATTAGCCTTTGTAAGTTGTTCCTTGTTGTAATAAAACCGTTATACTTACATGGTGCAATATCAGAACACCTACAGAAATCTACCTCTGTACAGGAAGAGAGTCCAGAAATTGTGGGAAGACCTATGTATGTATAGCTGATACTTCACTACACGTCTGCTGGAGAAAGATTGTGGTGTTGCATGAAATTTCTGAACAGATTCCTTTTCGAAGCAACATCCAACTCCTTTGGTCTGATTTTCTTTATCTGTCATGACTTCATCCAAAAACTTCAACAGCATTACCTTGTAATAAAGTTTCTATGTATATATGGTTTATAGCTTGATGGCATGTTTAAATTATATTGCTTCAGTTTGTTGTATAGTACGCTTATTTTTTTTATGTGCATATACTGGATGAAATGGTAAGAAAAAGTTGTTTCCTGATGAAATCTTCGCTAAACTACACAAGAGCTGCCTTGCTGTTCTGAAAAGATACCCTTGAACTGTTTGTAAAACTTGAAGAATATTCCTCTTGTATAGGTGGCACTGCTGTACATGTTCTCTTTTGCCATTGTGCTTGCCTCTTGCACTTCCCATGCTGGTGGGAGACTAGGAATGGGCCAGTGGGTGAAACACATCTGTCTACAATATACCACCCTCTGCTCTCACTGCAACAGAAGTGGGGGGCTCAGTGCATAAAATAAACTTTTTTCAGTTGAATCCACCATTTCTTGCACCTACTCAAGTGTTTTAACCTATTGAGATAGTAGCAATGTAAAAATCTAGTAGATTGTCTGCCACAGTATTGTTTTTAGAGATGAGGAGGGCATCTAACTGGGGGCAGCTTTTAGTGGCTAGGTGGAATGTATGTATTATAACTAGTGACTTATAATGACTAATCCTTGTCCCTTTTTTTGGTCAGCTTTTATTTTATAATAAACTGATTGTAAGTTTTTAAAGCTCTTTTCTGTAAAGTGCCAGTTTAAAAAAAAAAACCAAAAAACAAAAATCCTTTAACTCAATAGTCTTTCCCTTTCCACCTTCTTTCACTGAAAATTTTAACATATATCAAAAGAGTTTGTTGCAACTTCATATATAGTGAAAAACTTGCCTAAGATTTTATTCTGGCTTTTAAATCTACAATTGGGAAGTCTGTAATTTTTGACAACGCATCTTTCTAGCCACGTGTTTGAAACGACATTATTTAGTTCCCTGATACAATTTTGGCAACTAATAATTTTCATTGCTGCTGCCTTTGCAGCAATGGGGAAAGTTCCTCGTGTGGTCACAGCCATAGTGCTTTACTTCTCAGCTGAATGTTGTGCTGAGACAATCTTGTCTCTAGTGGATTTTTAGAAAAGACTAAATTGGATTGAGGGAAAGTAACTGGAAATGCTACATTCATTTGGAAATTGTCTTGGGGGTGTTATTGACTTGAGCGTATCGAGTGCTAGATATCTTGGGTTATAGTACTTTATGCTGAGACTGCTACAAGGGGTACGTGTTGGGAGGTACTTTTGCTCTGCCTTCTCCAGTAAGTTTGCCTCAGCCATGGCACCTTGTGTTTATCCGCTGTAGTTAATGAACGTGGACAGACGTGGGCTGTGCTATCACTTAGAATAATAGATATATCTGTATGCAGCAGTCTCAACTGGATTATATTTAGACAGTGTTCAGTTACCTAAACTTTGGTGCTTTGTATTCAAATGGAGCATGACCATGAATTGTCCTAAATAAATCTTGATACTGAATTATGTACCGATTCTGTCTCATTCCATATAAAAACTTAACTCTTTAAGTGCACTTTAATATACCTGCTTGTCTGGTGAATTTAGCATGAATACTTAGTAGTGACAGTAATACTGTATCAGCTGTTTATGAGTATTCTGGATTACAGCTACACTTCACACTGTGATATATGGAAGGAGAAAGTTGCTGGATAGCAAAAAGAAATGATAATTTGCTCTCTAGAATTGTAAAATAACGAATTGTTTCAAGGCAGACAAGTATCTAGTGGCTTTAAAGCTCTTACCTGGGAAGAGTGATGCTGCATGAAGCCAGTCTATGGGGGTTGGCTGGTTATGCTGAAGTTTACTATATACAGTTATTTAAAACACTGGTGCACAGGGAACAGTAAAGATACTTATTTGTGCATAGCCCAATGCTTAGTAAACACAGAGGAGGAGGAAGGGGTGAAAATCAGCCCTGACGTAGAAGAGGGGGATATTATTTTCAAAAATAAGTTGTGCAAAAATTTACTTAACAAATTTATTGAACATTTTCATAAATTCCTGTGAACAGTTAAAAGCCCAACTTCCACAAATTAATGACCGGACCTAGAGCAGAAGGTGTTCGGGTGTTTTGCAAGGGACAGTGAGGGGTGGTTACCTGGCCAGGGGAAAAGGAGGAGGAGCTGATCTTCAGGTTGGCACAGAACAGATGAGATGTTTCTGTTACTGTGTAAACAAAGAACTTGTAAGGACAGGTTTTGAGGAAGGGAGCCAAGATGTTAAGATGTCCTTAGCTATTCTTGAAATGAAAAATAAACAATGAGGATTTGTGTCAGCAACACAGAGGTAATATCCATTTAAATTGTGCAGAGTTCAATCTGGGAGATTGTACCTACTCTGAAATCACTGCATTTCTGCCCCTATCTTCCAAGTGTATAGTTGGGTGCACCTGAAAAATAAGGTCTGAATTCTGCACATTTATGTACTGGAAATCAGATTTTCTTCAGTGTGAAATTTTTCCCTCAAAAAAAAAGAAAAAAAAAAGGAAAAAAAAAAAAAGACTTAAGATACATCTAAAACCACAGTAAAATATAATGAAATAGCTAATTAAATTGCAGTAAGAACTATTTAGACATTATAGTGTTGTTTGATGTTATTGTCAAATGTATAGCGGTTCATTTAATTTAAGAAAATTGGGAATAGCGTGATACAGAAACCGGCGCTGCGAGGATGAAAAAAGGGAGGGGTGTGCTGCAGGTTCTACCGAGATTTGAACTCGGATCGCTGGATTCAAAGTCCAGAGTGCTAACCATTACACCATAGAACCGGGCGGTGCCACTCGCCACGCCCGGCCGGGGAATAAACCCGGAGCGAACAAACCCCGCTGCCCAAATCCCCGCTGTCCTTCCTTCCCCTTTTCCACCTTAAAACTGGCCAGCAATTTAATACAACCGAAATATTCGTATTTATTCTGCCTTTCTGCGATATTCATTGTCTTCGTAGTATAACGATCCCAAAGATATAACATCAGAAACCAAACACAAGGAGTGGGAGAGCATCTCTCGGATACACAAACCCAACCCTCACCTGTGCGCTGGCTGCCTCCAGCTCTTCTCGCACCTAACTTAGAATTGTGGTTCCATGCACGTTGTTCACACTATAGAAATAAAAAGAATTACTTACATGTCACTATACTAAGTCATGTCTGAAATTTTTCTGATCATTTGTGTAAGAACATACCAACCTAGCTAATTATTCATTTTTATTATCATTATTATTAATTTTATTATTATAATAAATAAGGGGAAAAATATCAGGGAAATTCTATGCTTTGTATCTCTTTCTCTTTTGCTTTAAACACATTTTTCAGGTAGCAGGGCACGTCAGTAGTTTACGGCATTCCAAAAGCCCATGAAAAACACAGTTTCCCTTAAACTCATCATTCATCATTCTGGGCAGTAAAAAAAAATTCTGCTGATGGGCAGGAAAAAAAAGTGAAGGTTCCACCGAGATTTGAACTCGGATCGCTGGATTCAGAGTCCAGAGTGCTAACCATTACACCATGGAACCGCTTGTTATAACTCCCCGAACTGCTCCTATTGAGGGAATCTTGGAGGAGGAAAAGACCAACTGTTTCTATGTCTATAAACACAATCTCAGGTTTGTTTTTCTTCCATGTATTCCGCAAGTATTAATTCTATGAAAGAATTCCACTGGCCATTTGTCACAGCATTTTACAACACCGAAAATACCGCACATTTAGAAGCACCTTAGCATTAATAAAGATCACTAAGCCATTTTTCAGATCGTGTGGTTTAAAGACTGAACACAGACTTTCAGTACCATGTGCACTGACTTTTACTTCACATTTGTGGTTTTGTTTTGCCTTCATGCATTTTGGGCTGAGTATTGGCTTGCTAGACTGGAGAAGAAGCAGGAATCATTGTCTGCAGTGGTTTACAGAATCACAGAATCACAGAATGTCGGAGATTGGAAGGGACCTCAAAAGATCACCCAGTCCAATCCCCCTGCCAGAGCAGGAACCTAAATGAGATCACACAGGAAGGTGTCCAGGCGGGTCTTGAATGTCTCCAGAGGAGACTCCACACCCTCCCTGGGCAGCCTGTCCCAGGGCTCTGTCACCCTCACTGGAAAGAAGTTTCTTCTCAAGTTTAAGCGGAACCTCCTGTGTTCCAGCTCACACCCATTGCCCCTTGTCCTACCATTGGGCATCACTGAGAAGAGCCTGGCTCCATCCTCCTGACATTCACCCTTTACATATTTATAAACATTAATGAGGTCTCCCCTCAGTCTCCTCTTCTCCAAGCTAAAGAGCCCCAGCTCCCTCAGCCTTTCCTCAGCAGGGAGATGCTCCACTCCCTTTAGTGTTTTAGTTTGCTACATTTCTCCCTCTCTCATATGAACTGGCCAGTGTACAGGTGTGAGAATGTTTCATGTAAACAGGCAAGACACGGAAAAACTACAAACACATGCAACAAGCTTTTTGTGTGTAATTAAAGACACAGACATGTTGGAGCAGGTCCAAAGGAGGGCCATAGGGATGATCAGGGGGATGGAGCAGCTCTGCTGTGAGGACAGGCTGAGAGAGTTGGGGATG
>NW_010287540.1:0-25532 GCF_000700745.2 Antrostomus carolinensis
CCGGGGACGGCGGGCGCGGGGGTAGGACCGAGGCTGGAAAGGTGAGTGCTCGGAGCGCCGGAGCGCCGGTCTCTACCCGCACGTACCGTAATGAAGCTGCCATTTGTGAGCTGGGAGTGACGAGCGTGTGAGTAACGTGAATCACTTAGGGGAAAAAAATAATAAAATTTTAAAAAGGAAAATAAACTCTGGAGCAATTGTAAGACGCTCCTGACAATTATTTTAGGAGCGGCTCTTAAGAGATTCAGTTGAGGAAGCTGCTCTTTCGCCTTGCTCAATAGGATAACCTTCAGCCCTTTCTGAGTTATTACGTCCGTAAATATCATTTGACTTGCAGAAAGTCTTACAAATGTATAAATTAAAATAAGTGTTCCTTCTAGACCCATCTTCTCGTCCTGAAGACCTGTTTGTAGCTTTGAAACAGATAGTTTGCCATGCAGAGTCTGCTAGTAACCTTTATAGAACTAATGCTGCGTTAAAAAGCCGAATATAAATAAACTGTGCATACACTAGTGGCAGCGTAAAATCACCGCTCTCGGACGTGGCAGCTTTCTGTGTGAGAGTGACAGACAGACGAAATAAAGGATATGTTTACAAAATGGGCTTTGCTTTCTGAACGAGAGCTTCAGATTGGCTGATGAAAATCGGCGTATTCAGGGCAGTCACTTGTTTAGAGAAGTCCCCTATAGGAGCAGCACAAATTTAAAAACGGAACGAACACCAGAGGAAGACCTCGTTTCACTATAATTTGTGACTGTGCTTTCCTTCCCTGATTCTGTACCTTATGCCAAACATGCAGGATGTCTCGGGATGTCCAGAGATTTTCTAGGCAAGTTCTGCTAACTGGGGAAAAGAAAAAGGGTCGTTGTAATTATGTAACGGCTCCCTCTAGCGCGCTAGAGCTGCTGCTGCATTTGGGGTATTTGCTGTGTCCGTCCGTCTGTCTGTCTACTGGGGGGGGTGTGTGAGTGCCTAAGTGTGTACACATACGGCAACTCTAGTTTCTTTTCTGAGGGAGCAGGAGAGCACCAGCAAGCTAAAACAATAATTTCACTATTACAGTGGCATATAATAAGCGATATATTTCTGACAATATTTCTCGTGGTTTACTTATTAAAAAAAAAATAAAAAAAATCCCACAAAACCCAAGATGAATTTGACTTCCCCCCCTCCCCGCCCCCGAGGAGGCTAGTGTCTCCATCACTTTTTTCTCCAGCCTAGTGAATGCCTTTCTCTTTTTATATGACTCAGCATTAGACAATAAATACTCTGACTCCACAATGAAGTCAATGCATTTGAGGGCACTCTGCAGTTTGTAAAAAAAGTACTCGGGACTCTGAATTAAGGGGAAAACTATATAACCCTTTATCCAGGTAACTGGAGTCTTTGCTTGTAAAATCTACCTTTTTTATCAAACATCTTGCGGCTTACAACACCCCATTGATACCAACGACATCCATGGAATACTTAGAGGGAAAATAAAATCTGAATCACTAGCACTACATCCTCAAACTTATGACTGACTACCAGGCAGTGACAATAAATGAAACGCTTACTCCTTGCCCTACAGGTCACTGTGGTTTTTAGTGTTAACTTCAACAAAGCTACCTTTTAATACTCATTTTCAGATATGGCTGATTATTAGCAACTTCTAATGATTTATTGGAAATCATATCATCTTGACATCTTTAAAAATTGTGGCTCTTAAATCCAATAGATACATAGGTGCCTAACTGGGAAAAGCCAGATAAAAAAATTATGCCTGCATATGAATATATACCTCTGCCAGGCTGATGTTTGTTATATCAGACAGTTCATAACAACAAAATGGCATTTATTGATTTTAATCCACCTGTGCAAGTAATGAATATTTTATTTGTTCAATGATTTTAAAGTATATCTAAAATGCTTTTTCTGTCAAATTTGTAGCACACACTACATATTTGATAGCTTAGACTGGCATCATAATTTTATATACATTCATGAGTAAATTGCTGTATGTGTCACATAAAAAGTCAGAAATAAAATGTTTGAAGGGAATGCCAATGAGTGCCAATAATACCAGTGTGCTGTGCCATGTCACTGTGTATTGAATATATAGTGTATATTTATTGGGGAAAAAATGAAACAAAGCAAAAACAAAACTAAAAAAAATGCTTGGTAACAGCCTGGTGAGAAAGCTGTGCTATGGAGAGGCTAATGCATAGACAAAATGCAAATCTTTAATAATGAGAATGCACATATAGAAGGCTTACACTACCTGACAGATCAAGGAGAACACCTTAAATACACTGTATAGGAGAAGCTCAATGAAGGAGCAAAGTCCAATATAACAGCCCTAACAAAAACCTATATATGGAGGAGAAAAATTATGCTTTGGAAGACTACTTTTGCGTACTTGAAATGTTTGTTTATTGGAAGCTATATCTGACATCAAGCAAAATAACTGATAGTAACAGGACACATCTCAAAACCAACTTTTCTAAAAATGCTGATTAATCATGAACATAATACAGCAATATTCAGACTTTTTTTGGGAAATGTTTATAAGGAAATCTAGTAGTTTATTATTCTGTCCTCAGCAAAGACAGGTAAACCTTTCTACTTAAAAAAAAAATATAAATCCTCAATCAGAAGTGTTGAAATGAAAATCTCTAGTCTCAGCATGGAGGATATTTAAGCATAGCACAAAAGTCTCGGAACAAATATCCCTAAACAAATAAAAGAAAATAGGAAGGCAAGGAAAAGATCAATATAGTAAAATGTCAAGGTTCAATATTTAAGGTATTTCAGCTTAAAATGTATCATTGGGAAAGCCCAAATCCAATCATTGGAAACAATAGAAAGAAGTAAAATTAGAAAGGCCAGGGAGGGAATTTGAGGAACAAAGAATCCATGTATAAGAGAATGAATTACCTGCTAAAAAACAAATATATGCTTTATCAATATGAGGAAGCCATAACAGAACTGGCAGGCCTATTCATTGGCCATCTATATAAGAAAAAATATTGTAGAGAAATTAAATTTCTGTACTCTAGTACTCATAGCAAATGAAGACATTTCCTCAGGTCAACTTTTTTTTGTGATAAAGTTGAGATGTGGGTGTGTACTGAGGTGTCAATGGAGAGATTCTTAAAGAGTGAAAAGCATCTAACTAAATGGTAGTGATCAAGCGTTTTTACAGAATCTGAAAATGAAGTAAATTAACTGTTAAAAATATGCAGTCGTTAAGATCTGAGGATTAAAGAGTATAAAATCTGTTTGTCTTTTAAAATAACTAAAAGGATGATCAAGGAATTATGGTGTGGCAAGCTTTACTTTTAGTACTAGTAAAATTAGTTAAAATGACAATTAAAAATAGAAATTACATGACATCTAGAGAATTGTAAGAGAAGTACTGTCCAAAAACTAAATGTAATTAAAAGAAACTTTTCCACTGGTTTGATTCATCCCATAACAGCAAAGTAGCATGATTTACATAAGATTTAAAGGACATTTCTTCTGTTTATTAGTATTTTTTTCAAAGCAGCAATAGAATAATAGATAAAATTACTTTTGTCACTCTGTATGAAAGCAGTTTTATGTCAATTTAAGTGTGAGTCCACACCAGCAAGACATGTAGAAGAGAGGATTGTTGCTGAGAAAGAGAACAGGAAAGGACACTGAGGTAGGTAAAGGCAAGAGAAGGTAAGTATCTGTAAACGATGATAATTGATTAATGGAAGGGTGGGGGCAAGAAGAGAGAGAAATAGGAAAAGGGTGCTGAAGTGGGACACAGGGCTATTTAAGAAGACTTCAGGCAAAAGGAATTAGTTAGCAAGTAGGAGATGAACCTGAGATTGTCACTGAAATAGTTGATTCCTACTTCTATCTAGCTGTGAATATATCTAGCTTTTACAGTCTTACCTGTGTCATTTTTGAAAGAAACACACACAAGGGTTCATTAGGCTTACAGAAATTGTGACTTGTTAGGCACAGATAAGTGGCTTATGATTTGGATTCCCATGCCTCTTTTCAGGCATGTCATCTAATGACTGTTTAGCACAGAATACAGAGGGTTTTTGTTTGTTTGTTTGTTTGCTTTTTAATTACAGTGAAAACAGGACACACTTCGAGATCAAACTCAGTGTGTTTCAAACAGACTAAGTAATAATTAAAAAACTAACCCCCCCCCCAAAAAAAAAAACCTCCAAAGCAACAAACAAAACAGAGCAACTTATTTAAGACCAAATGAACTAATGAAAACCGGTTTCCTACAGATATGACTTTTAATTTTCCCACTGCCACTACTACCAGCTTCCTCTTGCATCTTCATTGATGGTTACCCTGCAGATGTGAGTGGCTGGCTGAGAGAGACGTGCTTATGGGCCAGGCAGCAGCTGCCTGGAAAAGTACAACAGCTACTTTTCCTTCTGTCAGGGGATCAATTTATCTCCCATACATACCCACCAACTGGAATGAACTTTAAACTATTATTACCTTTGAAATGTCTATCCCATTTGCAAATTTGATTGAAATTGGCCAGTAGGTCACAAAGTTACTGGGCAGAATGACAGAGAGACAGAGACACTCAGGTAATGTTCAGGTGGGCTGTTTATTTATATACATAGCCTCCTTTCAAAAAACCTAGAAAATGAAAAATTAAAACATTTTAGTCATTTTATTTATACTAATCCTGGGGGTACAATATGGCACAGTAATATGATCATAGGATGTGACTTGGTATGTTGTCATAATGCATGTACTGATATTAACAGTAAGATAGGAATAAAGGATGTAAATGTAGACATTACAATTTGTAACACAGAATAGAAAATATTTGCATTTTCAAGTAAAGGATATTCTTGGAAGCATTTAGAATCTTTTCTGAAGCAAATATTTTATGGATTTTTTTCTTAAACCTGGTATTTTTTCCTTGCATGGCAAATTGCCTTAAACTCTTCAGCGATATCTTTTGTTTCAATGGATAATGAAGTACTTTACTGACAAAATCTGTTTTGTGAATTATTTGTGACAAGTTTGTTAGAGATAAGAACACCTATATCTTTTATTATTATAGTGATTTAAATATTTGTTTAGAAAATTATGTCATTAAAATTTATTAAATACTTGGTTTAGTAGATGATGTTTTGTTTGTCCGCAGTTATTGTAGACTAATGCCTTCTATGTCTTTTAAAGACTGTGTGGCAGGACAGGTCATATGTTTGTCTCCTTGTTCCCCTCTGAGTTAGGTTGCACTCTGGAAAGGAGGGAAATTGTACCTTCCGTGAGAATGAACAAGTGAAGAAACTTACGGAAGTGTAGGATAAAAAAGGAGAAGGAGAAAGGAAAAAGAAAATGCAAGAGTGAGCAGAAACTCCAGAAAGTGCTGACAAAAATAGGGAACAGAACTGCTATTCAAGTTTCAGAGGGGAAGGAAATAAACTGTTCTCTTGGGCTCACGAAGGGGATGGTGTGTAATCCTCTGCAAACCTGTGGAGCTGCTGAACTGGGACTGTGCATGAACAAGCCAACATGCCATCTCACAGTATTGAGCCAAGGGATGTTCATAGAAACATAGAATGGTTTGAGTTGGAAGGGACCTTTAAAGGTCATCTAGTCCAACCCCCCTGTCATGAGCAGGGACATCTTCAACTAGATCAGGTTGCTCAGAGCCCTGTCCAATCTGACCTTGAATGTTGCAAAGGATGGAACATCTACTACCTCTCTGGGCAACCTGTTCCAATGTTTCACCACCCTCATTGTAAAGTATGTCTTCCTATATCTAATCTGAATTTATCCTCTTTTAGTTTTAAACCATTAGCCCTTTCCTATTTCTACAGTCCCTGCTAAAAAGTTTGTTCCCATCTTTCTTATAGGCCCCCTTTAAGTATTGAAAAGACACAATAAGGTCTCCCCGGAGCCTTCTCTTCTCCAGGCTGAGCAACCCCAACTATCTCAGCCTGTCCTCATAGGAGAGGTGTTCCATCCCTCTGATCATTTTTCTGGTCCTCCTCTGGACCTGCTCCAACAGGTCCATGTCTTTCTTGTGCTGAGCATCCCAGAGATGCAGCAGATGTTTGTCTACATCTTTTCTATTCTGTCTCACTTTGGATGTTTTATGAAGCTTTGTTATGGAGTAAAAAAACCCAAGCAAACAACAAAAAAACAACCAACCAAACAAAAAAAAACCCCAAAAAACCCAAGCAGATCTTTGGGGCTTAAAATCTGGTCTTTGGGGCTTAAAACTTTTCTGGAAGGGTTGGTAGTGTTCACTTTAAGGAAAAAGTAGAGGCAAATTCAGCTCAAAGACCTGATTAAGTGATATACGTTGTGCAGATAGAAGTCTTGGTAGAGTACTGATAGAGGAAAAAGTTGGAGAAGCCAAAATTAAAGTAACATTTCAAGAAGAACATATCTGATGATATGAAAGGTCAGGAAAGCCAAAGAAAATGGGAGCCCTGACAAAGCCTTGACAAATGTATTTCATGAGAGCAGTCTAAGGGCAAAAGCATGTACTGCATGGAACTGTAAGAAAGATGCTTTACCATGTAGATTTTAAGGTTATGCTCAGTGAGTTTAAGTATGGAATGGATCTTTTCCCTTCTCTTTATTACAAAAAATAATCAAACAAACAAAAAAAAACCCCAACAAAACCAAGATTACTGACTCAACAGAGCCTGAGGAAGCTTCTGGATTTTTCTTCTGTTTCTTAGGCAGGAATGTCCCTAATAATATTACGATATTATAATAATAATAATGTTAACAATAATTATTAGTAATAATAAATAATTTGGAATTCACTGAAATCTAAATATAGTATGTCACTGAACCTCCTTTAAAAAGAAAATAACTGCACCTTCCAAGTTCAAGTATTATTGACAACAGGCTGGTATTGTTGTTGAGGCAAGTTGAATCTCTGTCTAGCACAGCAGAGCCGATAAGCTTAGTTTCCTGAAGAGAATAAGCCTGAACTATAAGTGCAACGTAGTTTGTGTCTATAAATTTGCAGGAGATAAAGTTCCTACTGGAAACAAAACCAAAAATAACAATTAAAAAAAAAAAAGAAATTAAGCTATCTTTTTGATTGCCAATTATTTCCATATTTTTGTTATTTTGGTTTTTTGAAGCTAGCATTTTGCACCCATTGACAAAACTGCAAACTCTCCCTAGGGTTTATGAAATTTCTTATACATTGCATACTAAAGATTCCACAAGCTAAATTTGCCTGTTATGCAACTCTTTTGTTTCCAAAATATTCCCTTATTCAGTTATGTAGTTAATAACTTTACTTTAAAAATGACATTGCAACACTGTAAACAATTCTGTTGCTAAATCTCACAGAGAAAAGGAATCCCATTTACTCTCTCCTAGCTGCAATTTCATAAGATTAAAAACAAAACAAAACAAAACAAAAAAAAAAAAACACAAAACAAAACCTGGGTAATGCAACTGTCTCTACTCTCCACCCGAAATGTCCAAGGACAAAACTAGGAATAAATAATGACAATAAAAATCTGTTGAGTCAAGAGTCACATTTGTATGGTTTCTTTTAAAGGAGAGCAGCATCTTTAGAGTTTTTGTAGGTGAAAACCTTTCTTCGCTAGTTTACAGGTCTATTTGAAACTAACCATTCCCTTTTGTTCCTGCTAACCCTTTTCATTTGTATACTCTTGTGTGAGCTCCAACATAAACAAGACTCATAAACAGCAGACTATAGATAAGCTTTCAAAATGTTATGTGGCATTTTACCCACGTCTGTCAAGTAAAAGGTTAGAATCTTCACTTTTTAAAGAAAAACATACCAATTAGCAGCAAGGCAAGGCTGTCTAGAGCATGACGTTTTAAAAGTTTGACACATCTGTAGATGCAACAAAACCCATTTATTTGCATGAAGCTCCTTTTCATTTTCTGATGGTGAGCGAGGATCTGGAGAAGACCTAAGTTCGGGTGAATTTGCAAGTGCTCACAGGAATTACAAGATGAGGCTCTTTGCCTAACGCGTCCAATATAGCTACAGCTGGATAATGGGGTAACAGATGTTTGCTTCACCTTGTTTACCTACCAAATTGAGCCCTCTATAGTGGTTTTGGTGGAGTAATCACCAAACAAGGTTGTCAAACACTCTTATCCTCAGTATGCAGGAAAATAAGGGAGACTTGAAGGCTTGCTTCCTGGCACGGGCTAGTGGGACTGCGGGTCACAGCAAAAGCTGGAGAGTGATGACAGCAGCCTGTGCGGGGCCACCAGTCCCTCTCCTGATTGGCAGCCAGCGCTCAGGGACATGAAGGGTTTTGGCTTCATCCCCTCAACACATTGGCCATCTGAGATAAGTTGACCTGACAGTTGGCTGCCAGAACAGAGCAGTAGGAGTTTGTGCCCCTCTTTGAGCCAGGGGCAAGCAAAAGAGGAAATTATGTTTCTACAAGTCATAATTCCCTTCTCTGTTTGCTCCTGGGATGGTGCTGCTATGCATCCCCCTTTCTGCAAGCCAACTGTTGTCTTGCAGTCTTGTCATGAGTGATTAGTCAGAATCCAGTGCTATAAGAAACCCATAATCAAATATAATAACCAAGGTGCAAAATTCACATTAAAAATTTCCTATAACCTGCTGCAAAACCAAAAAGAGATCCTAAAATTAAAATATGTAATACTGTATTCTTGAGACCACAAAAAAAAAAAAAAAAAAAAAAAAAAAAGAATTTGACTGTCTTTATGAAAGACATTTTAAAGAGGCTTGATTTTTTAAAATTGTAAGGTGTCCATGTCCTGGAAATCAGATACTTTAAAGCATCTTATCGATGAGTACATAAAATCATTTGTTACTCTGAAAGACCTTTAAAAAATAAGCACATATTTTTGGATTACCTATATAAAAAAGCAGAGGAAGAGAAACAGAAAAAAATAAAAATCCATGCTAATATAAATCCTAGTAGGTATTTCTATTGTTAACTTTTATCTGTTAGATGCCAAAATAGTTTTTAGTTTTATATAGAAAAGTATATTCATTGCTGATGCCCTGAGGAATTTGTAGTGTCAATAAATTATCATAAATGAATTGCTACAATTTTCTCTTTTATTATAATATCTTAAATTGTTAACAGAATTAATGACTTTACATACATCTAGAGATAGCATCTGGATTGCAAATAAATCACTACAAAATATATGTTGCAGACAGATTTTATTTAATGTGCACAATCATTAAGTATTTAAATGGATGACTTCTGTCATTTGCCTGTTCCACTAAATGTGTCCACTGTAGTGTGTAAAGGGGAGTGTACTATAATAAGATGGGTAATATTTTAAATTAAGATTTGGTTTACACTACAGGTGTTTAATTTGGATCTAATGAGTCAGTTACATTACTAAAACATGATAGTTGTTTTAAATATATTTATTCAAAAATAGGGACTATATATTTGATTTTTATCCTTTTTTATTTCTGTATCTCTTAATAACTAGTTGCTGTTAAATGTGTAGTAGTTCCTGTTAAACATAAATTAAATGCTTTTTGGAGGATTGCTATTTAAAATTTTACTGAAGAAGTAAAATTTACTTTTTAATTAACTACTTAATTTAAATGCCAAATTAAGGGTACAAGAACATGCCATTTTGTTATGGTGAATGACAACCCAGCATCAGTTATATCCTCGTTCCTGCAGTAGCGAGGCCATACACCCTCATCGCATGGGAAACTGACAGACATGGTGCTGCAGTGCAACTCCTCCATAATGCTGGCTGCCGCCTGATGTGTGAGAGCATGAAGCCTGTCTCAGGGTGTATCAGTCAAGTTCAGTATCTCACCCTTATCTGAAGGTGCTTAATGATTCAGGGTATCGAAAATACTGAGTCCTTCATGAAGACTGTAGTTGACAATTTTGCTTTTTTGTCCCAGTAGATCAGTCTGCCATAAATATAGTTTATCTGGAGAAGGACCTGACACCTTCAGTGGACAGACCCGATACAGTGGAATGAAATCCCACAAGGAACAATGACCATTTTATACATCAGCAACTGTCTGCTTTAGGTGCAAGGCTTTTCTCTTTACTTAGCTTATTTTGATAGAAATACATAGCAAAATTTTATGTAAGTAACTTTTATTTAGACAAAATAGCATACACTTTTCTCTTTGAAGCAAGGATGGCAGAACAAAATTAAAATAAATTAATTTGTATTGCTTGGTACTCTAATGTTAGATGTTTTCATGCTACAGTGATGAATGTCTATCAAAGTCCTGTATGTCGGAGAAGAGAAGACCACATATGACCAAAAGAAAGATAAAATCACTACTAATAGATGGTGTCAGGGCCTTGAGCTATATGAAATATATTAGGTCACCAAAATGTCTGAATTCAGACATTATTGAGCTCTTATTACAAGACATAATAATATAGAAAACTGCTGAAGAAGTGCACTTTAAATTGCTTTGCTATTTTCTTCTCTAAGAAAGAGTGGCGTTCCTGATCATTGTCTCTGATCTTTAGAGGCTGTAGTCGTGTTAGTATAGCATTCACTTCTTCAGCAAACGTAAATTGTCTCTACGGTATTATGGCTGTAATCCTGATTCTGCTCTCTTGCAGAACTTTACCAAGTAACTGCTTGTTGAGTTTTCCTACTAAAGGCTCATCAAAGCACAACCAGATTTATGCCTTCACCTACATAATCATCTTGTTATCATTTGGCCCATATGATGCAAAAATCAAAAAAGTCCCCAAAGAACTGAAATTATAGAGAAACATATTTCATTAATTAATGACCATTGAATCACAACCCCTTTCATGTTTTTTGTTTGGTTGTCCTTTTTTAACGAATGAGTGAGAAGAATTCTAAATTTTAACCTGTGACTATTCTTAAGTGTTTCATATAGCAAGCTCTTTTGTTTACAGACTTTATGTGAAAGAGTTCACAAACAGGGGCCATTGTTTATTGACTTATACTAAACAGCAGGTGTTTCAAACAACTGGCTATAGTACCCTGGGAATTGGGCCCAAACCTCTGAAAAGCCACTTATCACACAGTAAGTGGATAAAAGAAAAAAATGTAAAAAATACAGAGCAGATTCAGAGGGATTTTGAAAGACCTCAAAGAGACCAAATTGTTGTCTACGCTGTCTATCTGAAACAGTTTAAAATAAGAAAAAATACAAAGTTAGAGCTGGCAGACCTAAGCAATACATCACTAAAAGTCCACATGCACAAAGTATATAGCCTCTACTAAGAAACTAAAGTTCATTTGCAGATTAATATTTAATTTCTTTATTCTGTTTGGTGAAAGTATTATTTTTCAGTGTGCTCATTTAGAGTTGAAGCTGTGGATGCTCTCTGGCAGATTCTAATACACGTGTTCTTCCAGTCAGTGGACCAAAAAGAAAAATTACTATAGTTAGTGTTCACACCTCCTCACATAAAGGGAACAAAGATGGTTAATAAACAGAGTTAGGTGAATACTAATACTTTGGGAGACTTTCTGTTGTGTATGACTGCCATGAATTTAAAATGATTAAACCACTTCATAGTCGGCTATACTATAAACAAGGCCTAACTGTTACCCTATTGAATAGAAAAACAAATTCTCATTGAGTTTACCAGGCCTTTTCTGATATTAAGCATATTTATGCAATTAATTAGGAAAAAAATATGAGAAAAAGCATGTACTTTTTTCACTCCTGTGGGGTAAATAGCAGGTGTCAAGACTAGCAGTAACACGGCTAACATTTCTAATGTATCAGTACAATTATCTGGAATATTGACCTGCAGAGTAAACAAATATTGAGATTTTGTCATCCATTCTAAGTACCACAGAACTGAAAATCACACAGGAACAAAATTAGAATGTTAAATTGAAAGATGTTGTGTTCCACAACAAGGACACTGAGACCCATGAGCTAAAAAACAGTGATGACTATTGGCAGATGCTAAACAAAGGCATATTCTTTCTTTCTTTTTCTTTTTCTTTCTTTCTTTCTTTCTTTCTTTCTTTCTTTCTTTCTTTCTTTCTTTCTTTCTTTCTTTCTTTCCTTCCTTCCTTCCTTCCTTCCTTCCTTCCTTCCTTCCTTCCTTCTTTCCTTCTTTCCTTCTTGGAATCTCTTTACATCATTGCTTCTGTCCACACAACGCTTTTTGCAGCAGCATAAATGAGAATTCACTTCCAATCATACATTGTTTATTTACAGTCAAATAAACAACTTTGAATAATTTGCATTTAATAACTGTGTTCAATTCATTAGAAATGAAAATATAGGAGACAGAAAGGCAGATTTAAATGTGGGAAATTGTCTTCATCCTTCTGAAATCAGATAGAATTTTTCCATGATGGCAAAAGTACACACTGTGATACTGAAAATAGGGTTGGTTTTTTGTTTGGTTTTTTTTTTAATCTTAATATAGGTGAACATAACAATGATATAGTTTGCAGTCAGTAATTTAAAAGATCTCTACCATACCACCCAGAGTAAAACCATCCCAGCAAAAGGTAATGAAAATTATTTAAAATTAAGTATGCAAATATACTTGGCTGCCACACTGAAATATTGCTCTAATTTGATCCAGAGATATGCTGAAAAGGAAAAAGTAGTCTGGTCCAGTGGAATTTGATTTTTTTATTTTTTTTTTCAAATAAGATACTTTCAATCAAAATATTTAGTCTTACTCATTATCAACACTGACTCACTAGCACCACAAAGTTGAGAGTAGAGTCTCTAGTACATTTTTACTAGGACCAGTGCAATCATACCTGACATTAACAGATGCAATTGAATTTAACAAGATATCTTTTAATTAGAGATGTAAATTCTTCTGGCATTGTTGCTGTATTTCAAAGAAAGAATAATAAGTAAACTTCAGTCAGTCAACATTGTTATAGTGGCTAGATGAAGAGTTGGTATGCATTATCGTCTACGTCTCCAGATGCATCAAGTATATGTTACAGAAAATGTGAATGCATATTTGAATTTAGGCAACTGGTGTTCAGCGTAACATGTTGAGCTCTCAAGCAGATTAATTTCTATATCACTTTATCATGACACATTTTTATCGCTTTTACTGTTTCAATTACTTTGATAAATTAGGGAGGGGGATTGTTTTCCCACAGTAGCATCAGATACAGAAATTTTTAGTGGCATTTTTTTCCTCACTTAACTCATCTACATGTTACAGTTTAAGTATACTGCTAATTAATTGAGTTAATTACATATCGAGAGGCAAAACTTGTGTGGCCAAGCTTTTTTTATTATTTCTTCTGTTAGTTTTTGTTCATAGCTAAGCTAAAATAAATGGATCGCACACACCACATTTGCTTTAGAAAGTAACTGATTTGCTGCTGCAAGGTTTTGCTTCCATTTCCCACTGCTTCTGTCAATAAAACTGAAAGCAGTTGCCCTTAGATGCTTCTGATATTATAATACATCAGTGGTAAAGATTTACAGACATTAATTTAACTGGCAATAGATTATAGAATCTCGTTGCCTAATAGCTGAATTATGGGAAAGATTTGTATGATAAACAAGTTGAAATAAATGTCCTTTGCCTGAGGGAACTCCTGGGAATAAAAGGTTCTGTTGTGTCTGTGGCATTTTTTCTCTCCCAACTCTTTTTTTTTTTTTTTTTTTTTTTTTTTGAGAGAAGAGAGATCAAACTGCTGCCATAAACTTTTCCCCAATATTTTTATTTCATATAAGCCTTGCCTATGATTTTTTTCCGCAACCCACTTTCCTTTCTTTTTTTTTTACAGATGTAGATGTACCTGCCTTTTTGCAGTAAGAGCTGTTTCGTTGAAAGGCAGCATATTTATTTCAGAATCACCTATGGCACAACCATCTTGTGAGAAAGTCACAGAGCTCATAGCATGCTGTCAAGGGTCTTGTCTTAATGAGAATCAAAAGTATGTTTTAGACCACGATAAAGTCCAAGCCGTGGTTTAAATACGCATCAGCTGGTTGTGGTGCCTTCAAAGGAAAGGCAACCTGGTGAGAGAATCAAATTTGTCAAATATATCTGACTCACACATGGTAACAATTCAGTTTCCCTTGCTTGAGTATAAATCTGGAGGAAGAGAGAAATGGAGACATTTCTGTTGTTTACTTCATCTGAATAGATTTAAATGCTACTTTGTATGTTTATTTACAGTGTGGTGTAAGATAAAAAAGTAAATTTCATAATTATTATTTCTTCAATGTCATTGTTATACTTACAACTTCACAAATGCCTCATATTTTCAAAGACAAGACTCTTGCCCCAAAGCACTCATAACCAAATTTACAGAGAATGTGTAAAGAGACCTGAATGAGGAAAGTGAGGTTGGTTGTCATGATAGAGCCGAGAGATTATTTTAGGCACTGAAAACAGTTTTGGGAATGGAAATAGGAAGCCATGCATGAGATACAGATACACAGAGTAGGCAGGACTGTATCTGAGCCAGGATAGAGTAAGGACTCAGTCCAGTGGTAGGCTAAGGCAGACTCTTGCCAAGCCTTGAAATTGCAGAGAAGTTTGACCCTGTAGTGTAATGAGACGGAAAACCACCTGAGGGATTAGACATGGCTTGACATGATTAGAGTGGTGAACAAGAAAGATAACCTTGGCCACAGTGTTTAGAGTGGACTGGAGGAGGGAGATTAGAGGGAAGAAGGTTACAGTGGCTAAGACGTCACAGTAGGTGAGAGATAATGAAGGCATGAAGCAGAGATGGGGAAAAAGATGAATAAATGAAGATACTGTAGATGGAGAAAAGATATTATTTGATCAAGGAGCTCAAATTTGTACATTTGAAAGTCAATGATTATGCAAAAAAGTGTGTTCAAGGCTTCTACTCTGTTTATTTACTATTCTGTTGGTATGCTGCAGTCAACTTGCTGTAGTAAAAGTCACAAAGCTATCTAGATCATCTATATCTTTATCTGTTGCTACACATTCACGTGCATTGATAGGTAGCTATTTTTATATTTTGACCATGGAACAGCAATATGGAAATCAGGTGACACAGGAATATTTTGCAGACTCTACCACTAATTGGCCCTGTGATCTTGGACAGCTTATTTCTGTTTGCTGTGCTACAGTTTCTCCATCTGTAAAACAGTGAAAGCAGGTTTTTTCCTTTCTTTATACATTGACAGATGAAAAAGGATAGATGCTGTTCAGTGGACTTAGAATTCTCTGTAGCACTTGATTAGAAGATGTCCCCAGGCCATCCCACATGGACACCTTCACAACCACCACTGGGATGCAGTGGTTCCTCTGAGGCACTCTTGCCTTAACAGTCTTCTTTGTACTGCTGTTGCTAAAACTAAGATCCCAAGAGGCTGAGGAAGAGAGGGGAGGTCCTTCACCATAGTATTGAAGGTGGTTATAGCTGCCAGTTTTTTTCCCCAGCTGAAAATCTGAATTAGTCAGAATTCCTGTGGAGGTAATTTCTGTGGCTCATTCCTCCTAATTTTCTTCCTGTAAACTATGGCTAGAGAAACCTGTTTGCAATGGCTGTTGTGCAGATTAGCCAATATTGAGGAAAAAATAAATGGAGATGAATAATAGCATTTAAAACATTATCTGCACATTAGAAGAATGGACCAGTACATCTCAGGTTTTGTGTTTACTGTAGGAAAATATGTTGTTTAAAAAAAATGGAGTAATTTTCTTAGAGAGCAGAAAATTCTTAGAGGGATAAATTCAGGAAGAGATCTTCCCAGTGCAGTAAAGGATTACATAATACAGAAAAAAATCTGTTGAATATTTAAGATACTCTTTCTAACTTTCTAAATTAGATTGTTGCCATTTGCTGCTGAGACAATTAGCAGGTGTCAGTTAGAAGACACAATAGATTATGTACCCAATTACTTTCTCTTTTCAGACAACAGTTTGCAGTCACAAGAACGTGTGAGGAGGTTTAATCAACGATTAGAACTTTTTAATTAAATAGGGCCGTATGTGACTAGTCATTTGACATTAATTACTGTTTTAGTTAGATTCCTTTTGATTTGTAAAAGGCCCTGAGCACTGCAAAAATTATGTCACATCATAGAAACTGCTGATTATTAAAACAAAAAGTTTTCTTCTGCAAAAGAAACATAATTTTAAAAGTGAAACAGCTGCCTTAGAGAAGGAGACCAGTGAGCTTTAAAAGCAAAATAGCAGATGGTACTTCAACGGACTCCCCTTAGAAGGGGCAGTATGAAAACCCTTAATTGTAATGATTGATAAGGTCTTCTGTCAATGCTCAGCAAAACTTTCAAGAGGCTAAACAGCTGGCATGAGGTTCATTTGCAGTTTTAACTAGTTGACTACCCTTTGGGGTGTCTTAAAGCTAACTAGCATCAGTGATATTAATAGAGGACATCAATCAAGACAAAATGCTGTAGCAGAAACTGATCTGAGACTTCAAGTAATATTTTAATTTGTCAGCCTACAGAGAGGAGGATAAATGTTAACAGTGTCCTTGTGTGATATCTTTAAATTCAAGTCCAACAGTGGCATCAGTGTTTGCGAGTCATTCTTTTGTGAGTTTTGCTTTTTCATACACTCCACTTATTCAGGGTAAAGTGGGAACAGTGACAATGAAAATCCTTATCTGAATAGCCTGCAGAAAGAAAAGGAAAAAGAAGATAAAGATATAAAGGAAGCCAGGATAATTCTCATGTAAAGATTAGGGGTGAAATTCACATAAACACACACTCAGAGTCATTGTGCCTTTTGTGGTGAACTTTTAGAGAGATTTGAGTGAGGGGGATATGTCTGCCTGAAGGTGAATTAAGAAAGAAAACTCTGTTCCTAACATGCAGCGCTATAGTGCAGTTTCTGAATATGGGGCTTGGGTACATGTACCTGCAGCTCCTTTCTTAGCCTACTGAAATGGTGCTCTGTGCTGAGAACTGGGTCTGTCTGCCACAGAGCTTGTTCTTGGGGATCATGGGATGCCTGACACTCAGGGTGGGCAATGATTATCTCATGGAGAAAGTTTGGAAATGTTTGAACTAGCAATAGTTGGATTACTAGCAATAGTCGGATTACTAGCAATAGTCGGATTGCCAGCAATGCGAAGTACAAATCTGGACTCTGTAAACTCCTGTTTTACCATGGTCTGATTAAACTAGTAAGTTTTAAATTTGCAAAGCAATTAAAAACCTGTTTTGCACCCAAAATTAGCAAAGCACATTGTACTGAGAGTCTTTTATAAGCAAAGGTATTGACATGGTGGAAAGAAATAATATTACCTTGAATTAACTGTTCTCCACAAATTGATACCTGATTTACGTACAAGTCAGCTGCTTTGGGTAATCAGCATAAGAGGTTAATCTGCAGTTTGGATAATAGTTAAAGGGAGTAAAGTTAGTGGGAAAACTGAAGTCTGGTTTATAACCTGGACTGAAACTGAACAGACCTGGGTTCATTTCTGTGACAGTCTTCCTATATGACTGTGAAAAAAATTACATTCAATTTTTCTGTAATTCAGTTTCCTAAGGACAGAAAGATGGCAGAACCTTTCTACCTCACTTAGTAGATAGTAAGACTTTGAGAAGAAATTATATCTGTTACCGGCATTGGTGCAGTGCCTGGGACAAACAAATGCTTCTAAATAATGCTGTTATTTCTAGCATAAATTGTATTTATGCCTGTTTTTTTAGTTTAGGCTCTAGCCTGCTACAGTCTGAAAATCACTATGGAAACTGTGGTAGTAAACGTGGTATTTAGCAACCAGTCTTCATACCATGTCTAGGTTAAATCTTTTCCTAAAAAGATGTGTTATAGTGTATTTCCTACAGGACTTCAGCCTCTCCTGAAATGAACAGAAGTGTTCACTCCATTCAGATAAAAACTTTCAATTTAAAGTGAAAAAAACCTATCAATTGTGTATTGAGACAAGCATTGTAGGAAACTTTAGTTCTAGGATGAATGGAAAATGGTATGCTTTATTATTGAAGAGATATTGTTTTTCAAGGAAAAAAAAAAAAAAACACTGAGGAGAAACACAAAATTATCATAGTATTTTGTATTCACTGCATCAGTTGTTTCCCAAAGAAAGCCTATCAGTTAAAATGATGAATTTTAACCTTTACCGATTCTTCTAGAGAACATTCAATTTATATTCTTCAGGCACTTTGCTACTTGTTCACCATACTGATGCAAAATTATTGTTTTTGTAATATTTATAAAGATCTACTTACAAGTTTTCAAGGACATTTTTCACTTCCCTCTCTCTCCCCCCCCCCTTTCTTTACTTCCC
Organism: Antrostomus carolinensis; assembly: GCF_000700745.2. NCBI lineage: Eukaryota > Metazoa > Chordata > Aves > Caprimulgiformes > Caprimulgidae > Antrostomus > Antrostomus carolinensis. The sequence goes on from NW_010287540.1 coordinate 18,193, forward strand.
CCCCCTCCCCCCCCCCCCCACCCCCCCCCCCCCCAAATCTAAACCCTCTAGTATAAGTTAAGATAGAAATGGAACAAAAAGGTAACATATGGTACAGTTATATTCTTTAATACATTAATATTTAAGTACAGTATTATATTGAACACAAGTCTGGTGGTCAATAGAAAATACAAAGGTCATGTTTTCACAGAGTACAGAAAACTTTAAGGGATGAATACCAATGGCTAAACATTTCTGCATAGAATCTTTTCTTTTTTTCTCAGTGCTCCTATGAGATGCAATAATGCCTGCATGAAATCAATGGCTTAAAACTCCTTCTGTGAAACCAATCCTGTAAATGTTGTTGGCAGTGCTGAATTTGACAAAACAAATAAACAAACAAATAAAAAACACAAACCAGATTGACAAACAAACAAACAAACAAACAAACAAAAAACCCCAAACCAGATTGAATATAACTTCAAATTTAAGATTTGCTTAATTTGCATTTCAAACAGTTTTTGTAGCCATGATGTCAATTTTTTTATTTAGACCCTCTAGGTTCTGGGCATCATTCTTAAGAGAACAGCAGTGTTACAAATGAACGTCGCAGCCCTTGATTGCCGCTGCGGTTGCAGAGTTAGGTCCTGTCCTTGCTCTTCAGTGTAAGGGTGCATTGGGCTGATAGGCCTGGGATACAAAATTGACAGCATGCTGAAAAAGGAGATGGTGAATAAGAGTGCCATGAAGAAATTCGATAACCTACATGTTTACTTGCCTGCTGTAAAGATCACTTACTTAGAGTAAGGTTCACAACTGTAAATCCTTCAGAGAATTTTATTTTACTTTTTTATTTTTCTTTTAAATTTCTTTTAATTCACTGTTCAAAATTAAGTTTGTATTCCTTCAAAATGAGTGGGCCACGTGGATTCCCTCTGCAGGGGAGTTCGGACGTTTTCTGGAGAGCATTTGAGCCAGCACAGAGATAGGAAGTTCTCAGGATTGCCAAGGGTGAGAGGAGTGGGAGGTAGTGACAGGTACAGCGATGAATTGGGATCGTGCAGGTCGTGGGCAAACTGAAAACCTTGTTAGAGGCTTCAGGGATGACAGAAGCAATGTGCCTACTAATTGCAGAGAACTGTACCATTTGGTCCAGCTGGGAAGCTACCAGGTTGACTGAAATAAAGTGTAGAAGCGAGGACCTGCCTTTAAGATTATGGAAGAACAGAGGTGAGGGAAAATGGTTAACTATTAATTAATTGCTTATTTATTTATCTGTCCTAGTAATTTTGTGTTGTTCTGTCTAAAATAAAAAGAGCTATCCTAGTTGAAAGACTTCTAAAGCCTGGATTTTCTGTGTTTCTGGTCTCCTTTAGAGAGGTTGCTCTATTAAAAAAATCTAGATTGGTCCACCTCAAAGATCTGGCTGATTTGAGGTTCTGCCAAAGTTCCTGCAGATATTCCAGTACAGCTGAAATATTCAGAATGTGTTTCAGGCTTTGCTATGGAGTACACAGAGTAATATCTATTTTATGAATTTTGAATCTAATGATCTAGACACCTACCAATGTAATGCTGTCAGAAGTTCGGTGTTAATATGCATGGCCTCTGGCAATAGCATAGTTATAGTGGGGATATTACCAGTGAAAATGTTAGTCACCTCCTAAGTGATATCAGAGATTTGCAAATGTCACTGGTACAAAACCTTTAGATATAGATACCTAAAGTGGTAGTTGTAGCCTAAGGATCAGCTCCAAAAGAAATCTCGTGTGCTAGTATAGGTTATTTGCTGTATCCCAGGCACTGAATTTTGCTAAATTAGGCACCTAAGAACAGAAAATATAAATGTTGGAGTACTGAGCAGGGTGATTTCAAGATCAGTCAACTAGAAATGATAAAAATAGATGTCTAAACACTCTTTCCATTCCAATTTGAGAACCTAATTCTGAGATGCAGTTAGCTGCCTAGATGAGTCTGGACCTTCTTTAGGAGTCTGCCTTTCACACAGTAGCTTGGTGGTTAGAGCAATTGCCTCAGAGGCTGGAGATTTGGAATAAAACCTATTTCTCCTATTTCATAAGGTACTGCACTGACTAGAGAGCAGTCAGATTAGCATTCTGGTCCATATTCTTGCCATCGCCATAAGTGTTTATCTAATGGCAGTTTAATATATACTGGGTAGGGAAGCCAATGCCCAGTTCCCCCTGCTATTGAGTACTTCAAGCACTGTGCTGTATCATTCTGCAGCTGTTGTATGTGAATGTAGAATTCCTGCTTGGCACCCACCTTTTGTATTCAATCCAAGCTCTTCTGAAGCAAAAGTTTGATTTAAGTATGTGCTCAGTTCTTTCCTAAAGTTAGTCTGTATTAAATTTGATAATCTGACTTAGAATGTACAGCAGTTGATTTGACTATCAATCATTTAAATATTTTTATTATTTTTTTTTAAGGTAAGGTGTATTTTTAATACATTTCATTATTGTGCAGTGAGGAAAAAAGTCCTATCGTGACAATGGCAGAAGTGCACAGATGCATTTTAAGTTTGGCTAACTGACACAGGAAATATTCTATATCTCTAAGTAGATAGCTACAACTTATTCATCCACATTAGTAATGAACAAGCAAATGAAATAAAAATTCCTCTGCAGAATTAAAAAAAGTCCTCAGTTTGACAGAGAGGATGAAACTATAAGACAGTAACATTGAACATAGTGATTTTCTACTGCATTTACCTCAGGCAATAGCACAATGATATTTAAACAAGATAGTAATTATATGAAAGATGTCAAATAAAAAACATTCAAAATTCAAATTTATATAAGACTTTGTGAAAAGAAAGAGATATGTTAGTTCTCCTAACTTATGTAAGTGGCTAACGCAAATTCAAAGACAATTCTTTTTCAGGATGTCATAAGAGTTGTGGGTGTAACGTATATCTTTGGTAAAAACTGAGAGTTAGATGTTGATTTACTCTGATGTCTTTCATTACATGTCAAAGTCAGCACACAGTAAGTGACTTTATCTCTAGGGAGATTTTTCACCCTATATTTTTGCCACTCTTTGTAACTATTGAAGAGATGGCTGAAGAGTACCTTTTAATGCCTTATATGGTCTACAGGGAAGATAGATGAAGAATCATAGAACTTCCCCTATACTTCAGCATGAGACAAGACTACAGCTTTTCTAACGTACCCCATCTAAAACAGTTATACTGCAGAGGACAGATTGCTTGAATTAATGGTTTCACTCCACAGATTCACCCCTACTGCACTATACTGCTTCCTAATGTAGGCATACCTTCTAATCCTAAGTCTTCCATCAAACTATTCTAAAGTCATTAAATTTGCAAGTATTGTTCATGGACTGCTGCTTGTTTTGAATATTTTACTTTTTTTTTTAAGTTACATTTTTTTCCTTTCTTAAGCTGCTAAATTGGGATCAGGTACAACTGAATAAACAGAATATCTCAGTGACATCAGGCAGTGACATATCAGAGCTGCCACCTGTTTGCACATCTGAAGATTTTTTTTTTTTTTTTTTCCTCAAGACAATCTCTACTGCATTTTGGATCATTGTCGGATAACATCTGAAAATACTTCCGTGAATAAAAACAAGGGTTTGTTCATTTGTGTTTGTACTAGAAGAAAAAAAAAAAATAAGATCCAGGAACATAATTGATGGGAATTTAGTGATATTCCATTGATGACTTTGGCATAAATATAATGAACTCCAGAGCATTTGGAGGAATCACCAGTTCAATGGAAGATCATGATATGAGAAAAAAAGGATGGCATGGATGACTGTAGTGTAGAAGGAGGATGAAACACACTTGTGTTGAGTGCAGTACCTTAGAGAGTAATAAACTGGGAGCTAAATCAAGTGGGAGTGAAAAAAAGACAGTCTGTCAGGGAACAACACTCCCTTGTGAAGCAGCTCCTTCAAAAGGCAATTACAATCCTAGTATATATCAGGTAAAATTATTTCAGCAGAAACAGGAAAAACAAAGAAATAATAATGTCTCCATAGAAGGAACTCTAATTTTGAAATTTTCATTTGTACTGAAATCTTCCAATCTGCTGAAAATATTCCTCTATTCTAAAATGTGCGTTTTGTAGGATTCCTTTTTCTGAGGAGCAGATGACATGGAGTCTTGGGAGACTTGGCAGACAGCAATTTTTGGAACTGGTTAATTTCTATCCCTTTACTTTTTAAGGTTTTTTTGCCAATATTACATAGCATCTCCTCCAAAGCTCCTGCTGATAAGAAAAAAAGACAGTAATTCTTGCAGAGTAAGTAAGACTAGATATGAAGGAGGTGATGCCTTAGAATAGATTAATTCATAACCAGTGAACCTAAAGGCACATATGTAAACCTTCTACAGTGTTGAAATATAAACACCAACATTCAAATTTAAATTAGTTTGAAGACAACAACACTGAGTGTAATTTGGTGACATTATTCATTTACACCATCTGAGAGAAAAGGTATTTGGAGAGATTGTGGGGGAGAAGGTGTTAACAAATGAGAACCTTTAAGATCATACATCCTGTCACTGGGATAATGAAAACTTTTGTCTTCTATTCCTTTTGAAGAACTACAATATCCCATGGAAATACCAATGGCATTCCTCCATCAGTGTAAGAGAATTACTAGGATAAATATTTTATCAGCAGATTGTTGAAGATAAGTAAAACCACAGACCTTGTGCTAAAGTCAAAGAGATGACAAGATAACCACTGAGAAATTATCAGTATCCTCCTTTGCTTTCTAGTTGCTGGTCCAAATAATTTAAAACTGTAATAGAAAAAAAACAAACCAAACCAAAACAACAAAACCCACTAACATATATATACTGATTACATGTAGAAGACAGCCACCAAAAATGACATGTCTTATGTCCTTGTTTGCTTATCTCTTATCTCTTGGCCCTTAGACCAGAAAACCCTTGCATGCTAACTATGAGTAAACAAAAGACAGTCGAAAATACCCGGTGGGAATTAATTATCAAATTAGAGATCCCATTTTTCATTTGTAAACAAAAGGCTTGGAGTAAAAAAGAGCTACTGTGGGCATTTCAGTAATGAAGATGCATATAGTAGGTGTGACATCTTCCACCTACATGGCCTTGACAGCCTTGGTGCATTTAGAGTACGGCATAATTCAGAGCTCTGTAATAACATTTTTCTCCAAAAGGTCTCTAGTCTGTCTAGCTTCTAGCCAGTATCAAGAGGTTAGTAGGTACTATGATGGATGAGGTGAGTCATTTGCAGCTGAGATCTTGGAAGCAAGACTAGTCATTAACACACATATTATTGGCAGCCTAAACTGTTTCTGTATCACAACCCAGAGCTCTAAGAGATTGGAACTCTCACCTTGCCTAGCAGAAACTTCACTGCTCCCTGCCTACTCACTGCAGCGTTCCTCACAAGGCTGAATAAATTGTGCTTGCTTGGCAGAGCAAAACCTTCAGGCGAGCACAAATTTTCAGTGTCTCACAGAAACCTTTGGAGTCATCTTGTGAAGAACATTTTGTCTTTTTCAGAGATGGGGGACTTTCCTCTTGTGAACAGGTTTTATTGTTCCCTGATTTTGGCCAACACGGTTCATGAAGGGAGTGTGTTGCAAAGAGCTGCAGCCTGTAGGCAAGTGGACAAGCAATGAAACTCTGCTTATTCCCACCCCAACAGCTGTTAACACTAGTAGAAGTTAGACAGACACCTGCCCTAAGTGATTTTTTAGACTGAGTATTATTTTTCATGCAAATTATAGACCATTGCTATAAAAGTTGGAAATAATTTTCACTGCTAACATTATGAATAGATGATGTATTGTTCCTATTCAGTTTCTAAAAACATAAAAACATTTGCCCTTTTATTTGCCTTTTTACATCTCCTTCTGTTTGCATTTCTTTCCCTTTTCTTAATCACATTTTTTTTGTGAACATTGTTTTGCTCTTATTCCCAGAATTAAAATTTCACAAAGTAGTCCAGAGGAGGCCAGGTTAAGCAAGCATTAGAAATAGTGTAAAGAGATATTTTCAGTCATTTTCAGTCCGAGCAAGTAAACGTTTTCCAGCTTTGAAATTGTATGAACTTATATCTACTAACAATATATTGTCAAACATGGAATGGAGTAAAAAAAAGTGAACGGAAGAAACATTTTGTTTGCGCTCAAATGGTGTGATCTTTAAGACATTCCACATTTTAATTTATTTTATTTTGTTCTTAGATTGTCTAATACATTATTTTACAAGCATTAACATAAAATTGTTATTGGAAGTTACTAATTACTCTATTCTGATAACCACATGGGGCCTTAGTTAAAAACTGTAATCCACTGAAAAATGTACATGTGTATAATGAAAACACAATTCAAATATGTTGTCAGATAATTGGATTTTATTACTTAAGCTGAAGGAAATAGATATATTTTCTAAAAAAATACTCAGAAAGCATGATATTTCTTGATGTTGCAGTTGTTCTCTCCTATCCAGCAGTGAAAACAAAAATTATTATCAGTTCTTCATGTTCTTAGGGTTGGCACTGGTATTTGTTTGCATGAAGAATGCAGCCATGCAAAACCACAGTAGCACTTTAGAGGAAGAGAGACTGCCAAAGAATCTGGTGAGGCTTGCCAAAAAAACAGTCACATTAGGGTGTCTCTACTAGCTCTCTATCAGAGTGCATATAGGTCCTGCTCTTAAGGATAATCACCTGCTACTGAATAGAACTATTCACTGAGGCTGAGGGAGTGACTAAAATACAGTCTCAAGCCTTTCAAAATTGCAAAGTTGCCAATGCTCCATTTTCTAATGGAGTCTCTCAATGCTTGGTTAACTTGGGCTTAGTGCCATGTTAACTTTACCACTCAGCCTTGGAACTAGAGTCAGCTTATAGCTGGCCAGCTGAAATTTGAGATAGGTTGCCATATGAGTCTTTACATCTGTCTATGTAGCCAGGTCCTCAGTCTTTCAATGTATATTTAAAAAAAATAAATAAATGAATAAAAAATCTTTATGGAAAATTCAGTTCTGTTTATGCTATCAGCCTTCTTTTTCATTTTATGTGAGACAAGATTAATTGAGGCCAGGAATGAAAACAGTATTGTGAACTTACATATAAGTCACTCAGCTGAGAGTAAGTAGCTAGTTCCCATATTCTTGCTCTGATATGAAAGAATTCAGATTAAAAGAATGAGACGCTGATTTTGAGAGCCTACACACCTTGGGGGAACAGGCACCAAAGGTACTGATTTTGAAAAGTGTTGATAAATTGCACTCTCTGTCTTTCAAACTGTAGGCTGGTAGTTAAACCATTCCTCCAGCAAGCAGATTTTCAAATCCTGAAGTAACTGATGCCTCC
>NW_010287540.1:25564-36001 GCF_000700745.2 Antrostomus carolinensis
TTTCTGTGATATCCTGAGACATAAGCAGCAAGGTGGTGAGGAGAGCTGCTGCTAAGTGTTTTCCTTTGCTCTTGCAATTAAGCTATTGTATCCAGAAAAGTCAAGTGACCATGGAAAGGGTTCTCTGATTGTCCTTTGAGTGGGACAGAAATTATATTCTTACTCTATCTCAGCATAGATATGTACTTCCTATAGCATTTGGTTACAAGGACAATAGTCCTGGGGCTAAAAACCTGAAAAAAATATCAGATTTACCTCTTTCCTACTAAATGCCATAACAACTAGGAGTCACTCATAAACATGCTGTCCCTTCTTCCATGTCTCCTGCTTCATAGAGGTCCCACCTCAGCAGGTGGGTGGAACACTCCCTTTCTTGTGGTTGCCATTAAGGTTATGCCCATTGCTGGCTCAGGGATGGTAACATGCCTCCAGCTTCTGTGAAGAAGAGTTCTAAGCATTAAACAGATGTGAAAAAAAAAACCCAAAACCCAACAAACAAACCCACAAAAAAACAAAAACAAAAAAGCCCAACAACAAAAAAACTCACAAAACCCCATAACAATATTTTCAGACTTTTCTGGAGAAGTGGATAGTTCACTAACTTACTATCCTCTGATGAAACCTGGAATTTATCTGGGCAATGGATGTAGATCTTCAGTAGCCAGGTCTGAACAAGTATGGCCACTTTCAACAGTAACAAACTTTAAGTCACACAGGAAGGCATTTTGTAGATTTAGGTATTGCAAGGATTAGGCAGTGCTGAAAAGAGTTGACCTAAATAATGGTCTAGGCTGTAGTCAAGTTTGGGTTTCTAAATCCCAGTTTAGATTGACCTTAAGTGATCCCTAAATTCTTTTAGTTTCATTTTAGGCCTAAGTCTTATATTGGATCTGGCCATAAGGTCTTTCTTGGTTCTGGTTTGTGACGTTAGGCTCTCAAAAGACTTTTTTCCTCTGAGTTTTGAACAGATTTTTTTTTTTTTTTTCCCAAATAAAATGTTTTGCATGGAAAACATCTGTGATGATTTATATATTTTTGCAGTAATCCCCTAATTCATTAGAAGCAATATCTCCATTCAGAGTATTACTATGTAAATATATGTGCATAAATCTAGGAAAGTTAACTTTTAAAACAGACAGAGACTTTGTTTTTTAAAAGCATTTTTATTTGTAATGTTGTTTCCAGCTGTGATAAACAAAGGTCTGAATTGCAGTGGAAAACATAGAAATCAAGACCCCAGTTCTGCACTGAAGTCCAAGTGGGCAGGAAGTTTGCTTACACAGAGTTCAGTGCAGGATCAGGGCCCTAAAATATGAACTTACAAGGGTTGAGTTTTTTATTCTGCAGTGTTCAAATGGACTGCTTAAAAAACCTATAAATGCTTCTTCTAGACAGCAGGGCACCATTTCAGGAACTGATTGCCCATTATAGTACTGACAATAAAATAGGAAAATACCCTAAGGGAGAAGGAGCAGGGCCTTATGACTTTCCCACTGAATTCAATGTGGAACTTACAATTTCCTGCCCCAACTTTGCAGGATGCATCAGTTTTCAGCAGCCATTGCATTATGCTCCTAAGCCCCTTTCAAGAAAATTTGAAATGAGAGGGCTTACTACAGTGGAAAACCAGAGAAAATCATGGCAGAAATCTGAGTTCCACTACAATAAAGATTTCTTTCATATATACAAAATAATACTTTTTTTCCTTTTATCTTGCCTTCCCTCTCCCCCAAAATAATCAGCTAGAAGTAATACACCTTTGTTTTAAATTTTCTGTGCTAGAGTGTGAAAATACACTTGCCAGACATAGAAGTGAGCATACACGTTTAAGAGCTCTTCTAAGATCTCTTTTTTAGAGATACTTTTAAAGGATGTCTGAAACAATACTCAGGGAGAACAAATCAGACTCATGTACAGATTCACACATCCTCCTTTCCTGCATCAGAGCCAAGAAACCAATATACACCCTCCTCCTCATCACACTGAATTTCCTCTGTGAAACTTCCAGCAGTCTGTGGTAGCAGAGAGCACCTGTCTGGATAATGTGAAGGGATAAGGGAGTATGTTAAACAAGGGCAGAGGGAATTGGGGAGGGATGCAGGAGACACAGAGCTAATTGAAGCAAAGCATTTTATTAATCTAGAGTGGTGTCTCCAGGCATGCCTGAAATCTAAATAATGATACTGAACTTCAAAGGCCTTATTCTCCATTCCTTGTGCACTCACTACTCCTATTTAAGTCAATGGAACTTCGAAGTATATAAAAATGCAGAATCATACCGTGGATAAGCTGTAAGAATCAATTAGCAATAAAATCTTATACTGTTTACAAAACCCCCCAGCTTTTTCTGATCAATTTTTTCCTGTCTATTAGTAGTATGAGTAGCTTGAACATCAAGGTATGTGATTTTGACCCTCTGGAGAGCTATCTAAAAGCCTGAATCTCCTCTGAGACTTTATTGTTTTCCAAATGATTTATTCAGCTGATGTATTCTGCTGCTATTGGACATTGCATACATGGCACATGAAGGATTGTGTATAACCTGACTACAAAAATGTGCAGCTTCTCAGGTGGGCTCTAGGATTTGGCTTGTGTGTTTTATAACTCTTCTGTTGTTTCCATGTCTTTGGATATTGAATTATGTTAATTTAATTAAATAAATGTTAATTATTTGATATTTTCATAATGCTTTGAAGTTGTAAGGTATTCTGAAAGTGATCATTATTAATCATAATATGTACTATTGTTATTTCATCTTTATTTTTCAAAAGGTGAAGAAATGTTTATCCTCTTCCCTAAAGGAGTCCACTTACACAGAGGCACAGGACCCAGTTCTTCATCTGCCTCTTCAAGGAGTACTCATAAGGATGTCATTTGCTGAGACAGGGGACACAGTGGTAAATACTTTTACAGAAAAAGCCCAATTATTGCTACCTTCAGAACCCCAAATACAGGGCATTGTTCATTTTTTGCCTTTCTCTAGCAATGTCATCAAAATGGACATCCTAGGACTCATCTCTCTCTGAACTTTGGAGAAAGTGTTATTGTCCAATTTCCTGTGTAATTTCATGTGTTAGGTAGAATATAATCACTGAATATACTACGGGAGAGAGTAAAGTGTAAAGCTGCTAAGTGTCTTTCTCAATTGTATTTAAATATTAAAATTCACATGAAATTTCAGGGGTTGATTTGAATTTTAAAATTTCCATGTCAGGTTGTTTTCTAAACTTTTTATGTTATTAAGGAAGCTTAGTTAGCCTGCTAAGGTTGGCTTAAAACATTAATAATAATTGGCTGGTTGGTATTTTTTTAATGAGAAAAGTGTTTCATAGAGAATTGGGAGTTCATCCAAATCAATAGAATTTGTGAGAAAATGTCTATTTTAATTAAATTTGATTGGAATCCATGATTGCAGCATACAGCAGGAGAAAGCTAGTCTCAAGCTTTATTTGCTTTGTTTTATAACTAAAACAAATTAAACTTTTTTTTTTTTTTTTTTTTTTTTTTTTCCCTCCTTTGTGAATTCATTTATTGTGTGTCCATGGCAAGGAGCTGATAGCAGGGCACTGCAGGGGTGGGGAGGCTGAGGCTTCCCCATGCCAGACACAGCCGGTTCCAGTCGGCTCCAACTGACCCACTGCAGGGCACGGCTGAGTCCCTCAGCCAAGATGGTGGCATCTCAGGGAAAATGTATTTAAGAAAGGGTAAAATATGCTGTACAGCAGTTTTGTGAGAGAGGAGTGGGAAAAATGTGAGACAAATAGCCCTGCAGACACCAAGGTCAGTGAAGAAGGAGGGGGAGGAAGTGTTCTAGGTACCAGAGCAGACATTCCCCTGCAGCCACTGGAGAAGACTATGGTGAAGCAGCTTGTCCCCCTGCAGAGCATGGAGGATCACAGTGGAGCAGATATTCACCCTGCAGCTGATGGAGGGCCCCACAACAGAGAAGGTGGATGTTCCCTGGAGGAAGCTGCAGCTTGTGGAGACTCCACGCTGGAGCAGGGGGCGGCAGAGAGGAGCTGCTATGGGTTTGCCCCAACTCCCCATTCCACATCCTTATGCTGCTCAGAATGGGGAGGAGGTAGAGGAGACAAGAATGAAGCAACAAAGTTGAGTCTTGGAAGAAAGGGGGGTGAAGGAAGAAGTTTTAGTTTAGTTTTTGGTTTTGACTATTCTACTCTATTTTTAATTGACAATAAATTACTTTAACCTTCCTCAAGTTTAGTCTGGTTTGTCTATGATGGTAATTGGTGAGTAATCTCTCTGTCCTCATCTTGACCCATGAGCTTTTTCATGTTATTTTCTCGCCTGCCCCACTGAGGAGAGAAAGTGAGAGAGTGGCTGGGGGGGTGCCTGACAGCCAGCCAGAGTCAACCCACCACAATGAAACTTTGTCTAAAAATATGTTTGGAGGTTTGTACCATGAAATTTTCTGGATAGATTTTCATTGAATGCTAATAAAACCTGAATTTTATTCTTTAGTTTTAAAAAAAAATATTTTCTTTAAATTTTGTCATAGAAGGTAAAAGCTAAATCAGTTTTGTTTTGTTTTTTTTCCCCCCAGTATGTCTTCAGTGTTCTCTAAACAGTTTGTTATGCAATTACTTATGCCCCTGCACTTGGAGGACTTAACTCCAGTTTCAGATTTCCATTGAGTCCTTCAAGTTAGAGGGCAAAGAATCACATCTCTAATCTTCTAATTTTAATGGTCTTTCTATATGCTATTTCAAAGACTGAAAATAAATAAATAAATAATAAAAAACCAAACCCAAACTATCTTTTCCCTTTGCTCTCTGTCTTCAGAGATAAAAGAGCAGCTATTATTTAACCAACCTGACTCTCCTTAGTGCCAAAACACACTGGAAAGATATTGGAAATGACTTCTTCATGAAATGCTCTTCTCTGCACACTTTTTCTCGAGGGAGATGAGAGAAATAAGGAATAAGAAGCTACTAATGCCTAGTTACTGAAATATTACTGTAAGCAAAACTTGTAAGAGTAGTACGGCAGTATTTGTTAGCTGGAAAGGGAATGTGGAAGGAAGAGACTACAACAACCCCCTCAAAGTGGATATATTATTTTACTAGTGCAGTTCATATCGGTATGGTTGATGCTTTTTGGGTACAACCTGACCAACCATTCTTAAGTGGAAATGAATATAATTTGCACATGTAAATAATCCTGTGAAACTAACAAATCTGTTTCAATGGATGAAGCTAGACACATACTTATGTGTCTGCTTCAACTGGAGCTTATTTGGTAAAAAAGATACCTCTTCTTTATCCAAAGGTAATTTTAGCACCACTAATGGACACTTATTGTTATCAAATGAAAGAAAAATGGGAAGGAGGAAGGGAACAAATGATCATTACAGGATAATCAACACATAAGACAGAAGGAGTACCAGCAGGGATGAGATGGAGCTAATGCCTCATACAGAAGCAGCCTTTGCATCTGAAACATTTTCACAACATTGATGTATTCCCAGGTGGTGGGGAGATTACAGTACGGAGAGAAGTTCCTATGAGAGTAAAGTGGAGAAGATTGTATGCTGGAAAAGAAGTTCCATCAGGGGAAAGTTGCCTGTGGTAGGAGAAATGCAGGTGCAGAAAATGTTGTACTGAAGAGATGTAGTTAAGGTCAGTAGTGAGATTTTTTTGAAAAGGTATTTGGAGTTCTCATGCAGCAATGGGTCTCCAAAACTGAAGGCAAGGCTGCTGAGGTATGGTGCTTGGCGATAAAGTGGAAAATTCTTGTAACATCCTTCAGGGCCACTAAGAATTTGAAATATATTCAATGCTTTTATTGGACTGAAAGATACACTGCAGAAAAAGAAAAAAAAAGTCAGCATATAACACCGTTTCATTGAAATTTCTCTGGTTTTGCTAATGTTTGCTTAATGTGTACTAGCACAGTAGATGCATTGTAGAGTAACCATTAGTTCAATTATGAGACATAATAGAAAGTCACTAAAAGATTTTTTTAATGATATTTTATGTTAGTATTTAGATACATAAAAAGTAATGCTTTTACAGTTATTTTTTTGCACATCAGACTAAATTACAATAAGAAGGTAACTAATTAGAGCAGACTGATGGTCTGTTGATTTTGCCATGCATTTTTCTATTAGTCTTCCTCATTAAGTTCTGGCCCAGATCTTTTCTTTTACAGATTATGAAACCAAAATAATTATTTGCTTGAGCAGGGCAGGAAGAAGAAGCTAGATAGCAAAAAGAAGGAGGGGAGTTAAATGTATTCAGTGATATGTAGGTGCCTTGGTCCATATTCACAATTGTTTAAATACTCGCAAAACTGCTTCTCAGATGCTTTGAACTTGCTTCTAGTTGTGGTTTTGATCCAAAAGGAAGAAATTTTTAATGCAAAATCATTTTAGAGTCTCAGTCAAGAGGAGAGAAAATAGCAGTATAGCCTAGTACCACCCTGGGTAAATTGACACTTATATACTGGTGTTCTCCAGTTATTATCTAATCAGTGCTAATTATGAGATACACACACTGTATCTGGAACTATCTGGGACTCTCAACCCACAGTCAAACATCCTAGACACTACACTTGGATGCAGAACCATATTCTAGTACAAAATGTTTTGTCCTCTTATCATATGGAAAAGTAAAGAGTACACATTTTCAGGAAGTGTATTAAGGAATCCCTATCAGAAAATGTTCTGTTTTACTCTGATCTCACTTCTGAACTTGTAAAATATTTAATCTAATATTCAATTTTTGTGGCATGTCTTTTTTTAATTACTGACAAGTTATGCAAAATTCTTGAGATGATGAGTGCTATAGAAACCATTTATGTATTTTCCCAACTCAGACCCCGAGACAGAGGAGCTCTGTGTTTTTCTAGAACACGTTGAGACATTTTATACCAAAAGAGAAATTTAAAATTTGGAGCTTCTATGAGCTATTTTAATGGTTCACTCAGTCAGCTGTTTGAACAAACAGCCAGGTTCCCCAGATTTGTTACATTTCTTTGCTGTAGAATCTATATCCTGTTACAGATGGAGTAACAGGTTCCTTAATCTTTTCACAGCAAATAAGTAGCTCTTTTTAGAAAGATAAAATTGTGATAGCTTCATCTTTTCAGAGGCAGACTAAATTTACTAGGCTAACTAGCAGCAAACATTTGAGTTTAAATTATTGGGATTTCTACAACTGGCGGTAATGGCAAGATCAATCATGATAGTTCAACGTGAGAATTTATGAGATGTGTTTGAAGTCCTACACATAAACATTGTATGCTGACAAATACTATCGCTAAACAAAAACTACACAAATGATATGAAGTACTCTTTAAAGAATAGTATTTCAATTACTTTCTTTTGTGATACAAAATATAAAAAACCCTACCATTAAATTATTAATATTTCAGCATACTAAAATGTCTTTCCCACTTATTATTAAGTCTGCCATGAAAAGGAATTCTAGATTATTGTATTGAGTTTGCGTGGCAAGGTTATGGTAGCAGTGGGGGCATAGTGGTGGCTTCTGTGAGAAGCTGCCAGCGGGGGAGCGGGGGAAGGAGTCCTCCCCTTGAGGAGGAAGGAGCAGCAGAAACAACGTGTGATGAACTGACCCCAAGCCCAATTCCCTGTCCCCTTGTGCTGCTGACGGAGAGGAGGTGGAAATCAGGAGAAAAATTAAGGCTGCAAAGCAGGGATGGGTGGGGGGAGGTGTTTTAAGATTTGGTTTTATTTCTCATTATCCTCTGATCTGATTGGTAATAAATTAAAACTCATTTTTTCCCCAAGTCGAATCCATTTTGCCCGTGATAGTATTTGGTGAATGATCTCTCTCTGTCCTTATTTCAACCCACAAGCAATAAATTTCATTATATTTTCCTCTCCCCTAAACAGTTGAGGAGGGGGAGTGATAGAGTGGGCTTTGGTGGGCATCTGGCTTCCAGCCAGGGTTAACCCACCACAGTGATGAAAACATTTGTCCTGTTTTTATAAGGAATTCTTAACTTAAACCAGCTTTAAATTCTAACTAGTGTTGAACTAATACAAATCTACTGAAAAAAAAAGAAAAATCTGCCTGGTATTTGATGTTGCCTTTGATAAGTTTTGTCACATCAATGGTAAACATTTGACCTTTTTCTTGTACCTTTTAGCATTTATTTTTTTCCTTTACATGTCCCAAAACTTATTGATGCTCATCTGTAGTTGAAAAATATGAGCACAAGTTTTTTCTTTCCTTTGGCTATGCATATCTCACTGAATAGGAACTTATCATCAAATGGTTTTCTAAGGGAAACCGTATGACTTTATAGATGATTCCATCTATATGGAAAAATATGAATTTTTCTCATACATTGCTGTTAAATTTTGAACTACTTAATCCTGCTAGTTTTCTGTGATTAGCAATATTTTTTAATATGATTAAGTCTTTTCCACATCCACCACTACATTGTTTAAATTAATTTATTCTATTCCTTTTCCATTCTGTTTGTTATCAACCCTTCATATATACTGATATATTCTCTGCTTTTACTCTTTCACCTGATTTGCCTTACCCTTCCCACTGCTTATCGGAAAAGACAACACTACATTTTTAGTAATGGCAGCATTTGTGGCTGCATTTAAGTGTTACTTACTGACAGAATTACAGCTGTAAGATAATCTTCATTAAACTTCCCATTCTAAACATGCTAAACTCTCTGATACAGTGAGGAGTGTAATTTTTAATGAATAATGGGTTTTAAATGACCATATCTGGATATGACATGATGTGTATCGAATTCTGTATATTACCTAACACAGTCAAGCATTTATTGCAAATGTAGAGACAAGTAACTTTCCAAAAACATTACTGACAGATCAAAGGATAATCTAGATGTTCTTGTGTGAATTTTCCCATAAAATATAGATTCAAACTGATGTTGAGAATAACTTTATATTGAGACATCAACTACTGTGAATTGTATTTTTCTTAGTAATTACATGTTGTATGACATAGGTTTTCTTTGTAGGTAAAGTTTGTACAGGACAATTTAACTTATATTGCAAGACAAATATAGAATACGTACTTTCAATTAAAATTCTTGTAAATAATGCACCATCTGAATTTATTGTAGTGGAAAACTAGTAATCTGGAACATATAAAGTAAGGAAAATAGTAAATAGGAGTTATTATTTTAATTTACCTTTACATCTGTATTAAGCAGACGCAACTGAACAATTTACATAGGCTTCTTGTATTATTAGTGGGAACAGGCACTCAGTCTATGATTCGTATAAACCTAAAGCACATGTCTATAGCTGATCACATAAATTCCATCCTCTACTGCTTATTGATCTCCACTGGATATTTAAAAAGTGAAAGTGACTAGTAAATATGAAAATGTCTTGTAGACCTCTAAAGTTAGGTGAGACGTCTCCTGACCACTTGCTTAAGTGCTGTGGTATAAATATATTATGTTACTGAATTTTTATTGCTAATTATCTTCAGCTATTGCAATATTTTTATTCTGTGCAAAATGCATATCTATTATACTCTGTAGTTCAGATGGCAGAACTATGTGGTCTTTCCACTAAAATGGTTATTTTTATAGCTCAATCATATTAGTTGGGAAAATACATTAATTTAAACTTTTAATAATTTGCATTACTTTGTGTAACAAAACACAAAGTATAAAAATAAAATACTTTTATCATAAACATATTTTTGGAAACTTGGTGAATACTAAGAAAATATTAATTTAATAGAAAAGTAAATACTTAGAAGCTGGATGAAGAGCACAGATAGATTTAAGAAACTGCTTATTAATAGAAAATTACTAGAAAAAATATATTTTGGATATGGTTTATTTTCAATAGAGATTGCAACCTTATGAGATCTGTTTATTAATGATCATCTAGAAAAAGAACAAACTCACTTTGAAAGCATTGAAACAAAATGAAAAATATTATTTTTCTGAAGTTTTCTGGCATACCACTGTATATTTGCTTTTTCAGTAGCCTGCTGTCATCACTTTCTTTTTAAGACTTTGCTTTCTTTAGAATCACATTTACTTTTTCTGCTCTATAGCTCTCTTTTTCCTTGTTTCCCAACTTCTCTAAGTTTCACTGCATTGCAGAATCAGAGTGAACAAAAATAATTTTCTTGTTCTGTCTCCGTTTGGACAGTATCTGCAGCTGGCATTGCAAACATGAGAGAGACGCTTGTAAAGAGAAATTGTTTCTGTTTCCTTTATGAATATCAAGTTCACCAGCGTAACTAAAATCTTTAGGTGGAAAGCACAATTTTTACCCAATCTCATTCAATTGTGATAGACTTTTCAGTACCCAATTATATTTGTGCCAATATCTTAAGACATAAATCTTGACAGCTTCTGTCATTCAAATGCAAATCCTTCGATAGGAAGTTAATATAAAATTATATAAAACAAGGAAGTGACAATAATTCTACAAAA
>NW_010287541.1:0-19436 GCF_000700745.2 Antrostomus carolinensis
AAAAAAAAAAACAAACCAAACAACAAACCCAACCATAAATTCCCTATGTTTGAGTATGTTCTTAGTTTCCTCAACACTTGAGGAAAGCTGCTGAGTGGACCCAGTAATGTGCATTAGCTCATGCTTCTCTGCTTTCTCTTACCTTAGTGTAAGTTCTTCAATATTTCCTGATTGCCACAGCCTCTTTCCTTGGTGTGAAGTAATATTTCTCTCCAAAAGAGGTTGAGCATCATGACCCTTCTTCTTAAATCACATTTAATTTAATGCCTTTAATTCTGTTCCCTTTTCTCCTGCTATTTCCTCTCTCAGTGGTTTATTGCTAAAGTTCTCCTTCCTCTATCTTTGCCCGCTCACGGTGTAAAATCTTCAGTTTGAATGAAGCCATTTTTCCTTCCTAACACTGGGAAGAACTAAAATTCACCTACTCTGATCCCACTTTCTGTTCTCTTCTCAGGTAACAAATTAAGGTTCAGGTATACTGAGCCTATTCCTTTACCTGTTTCTTGTTTTCTGTGAAGCCTTCAGTATTTCTTCCAGGCAGTCACATCTTACCTTTTCTGCTTCTCTCTTCCCTAACCACTCTCTTGTTTCTCCCACCACCTAATTCCACATCACTTATGAGAATCGTTTTTCTTTATGTGTTTTCCAAGTGTATTAATACCCCTCTTTTCTTCCTAAGCATTTGGTTTTAAGATAGACTTTGACACGTGCCTGGGTTTATTTATTAGTGCTCCTCCCTCCCTAAACAGAGTTACCAATAACTTTTCAATGAGATGTGGGCACCCCCTTCACACCCTTTTGTGCTAAATGCTGAATGATTACCAGTTTAGTAAGAGGCAACCAGAAACATCAGGACAAGAATATCAAGGCCCTTTAACAAGACCCTATTTCAGGCTGGGATAGTTTCTTCAGACTATTACAACACCCTCGTGCCTTGTCTTCCAGATTCCTGAGTCACCCTCCCAAACACTGTCTGCTGCTCTCTGTGTGCATCCTGTTACTCCTCAGATCCACGCATCAGCTTCTTTTTGTTCATTTAATCAAACATGTTTATTCTCATGCTCTTGAAATTTAACTTCAGCTTCTTTTACCACTCTTCCATCAAGCCCCACTTCTTCTGTCAGTTTTGCTGTCCGGACAATTGGGAGCCTCTCTCTGACCTCAACTGTCAAACCCCTCCTGGAACTTTTCTCAACACCCCCACCAAAAAAGCATCCTCCTTCCCCTCTGAATCAGCCCCCCTGCAAACAAATAATTGTAATAAAAAACAATGTAAGATCTGTATTAGATAACAAACAGCAGTTGAACAAGAAGGAAAGAGCTATGACTGTTACTTACTCTACAGAATTCACTTGGAGATCTCTATTTACACTGACATACACACAGTAAACAGCTTTAAGTGGAGCAAATGTCCTGTTTTCATACCTTTTTCTGAAGCCTGATAACGTGGTGTGCCTGTATGTGAGGAATAAATCAAGAAAGGTCCCTAGGATTAACTGGAGAACCTCAATAACCTGGGAATCCTGAGGGACCAGAGCCAGTAAAAAGTCATATTCTGTGTATCTTGTGAGCTGGAGCTACTGATCAACGCAGCAATTAGCGCAGCCCACAATATGCACTCAGTAGCTGGTGTGTTCTGTGAGATACAAAACAAACCCCCCGATTTCACATTCCAATCTCCAGCCACTCTCCGTAGCGGGTGTGACACAATGGCATGCATTCATCTCCAGGTCGCCTTACCTTCAGCATATCTTTGTATCTGCCCATCTCTGCGTGAGCAGTGATGAGACAACCCAAAACCCGAAACCTGCCAGCAGGATCCGCAGACTTCTCCAAAACCCTCATCCAGACTTGCAGGGCTTTTTCAGTCTGATTAGACTGGTAAAGATGGAGTCCTTTCTCTATCTGCTGCTTTGTCTGGTCCTGACCCATCTCCCATGCATTAAAAAGCCTCATACACTAACCTCTAAGGACAGCAAAAAGGAAGTGCATCGAAGAGAACACAACACAAAACGCCTGAAGAGAGAGAGGAGGGCGGGTTGTGCGCTCAGAAGGCGTGGAGCCACCAAAGCCCAGCCATGGCCGGGGGCTGGAGCTGTGGCAGGCAGTGGCAAGAAGTGGATGGCTCAGCACTGAAGACAGAATCCCAAATCCACTAGGCAAACGTCTTGCTCGCTAGGACTCTATCAGTGCATTCGCCTGTCCAATCCCAGAAACAACAAGGAAAAAAACACAACGGGAGGAGAAAGAGGAAAAATCTGAAGCAACAGGAGTGCAACTCAATCTGAGCAGCCAGCGCTGGTCTCCCCCCGCATTGGCCACAGCTGTGCCTGCCAGTCCGGCACTCACGTGGCTCCCAGGAATGCTCGTCAGGCTCCCCAGCGCCCAAGGTCACGGCCAGCCAACTGCCCACCCCTGCCCGCCAGTATGCGGCTTATAAATACCCCAGGGAGAGACAATCGGCTGCACTCACAGGGATGTTCCAGTTGTCTCTTTCCTCTTGCTCTGGCCAGCCCCTTTTACAAGCGCTGGTGGTGGTGGGATAGCCTGGGAGGTGGCAACCTCAGCCAGGACAGTAGCTTTAGGAACAAAACATGCCCTAAAAAGTGAGGTATAATGAGAAGGCTCCAGCACATACCCACGCAACGATGTGCCTGATCCTATGCCAGGCACAAAATTCAGCCTCCCTTTTGAGGACCTCAGATGGCAATATGGACTGTTTCTGTGGACAAAGGTCAGCTGCAAATATGGCACTCAATTCTTAATTTCAGGGACAACAAGCACCTAATAATCCTGAAAAACTTTGTTCATGACTGCCTGTTGCTCACTACCATCGGATACCTGTGACAGTCCTCCAGGAGTTTTCATCAGAAGTTGTCAAAGGCACTGCTGAAGTTCTGCACCCAGAACTTGCTCATCTTTTATGATGAAAGACAATAATGACCAAAAGCAACAGATTTCTGCACCTTCTGATTGCGTAAGAGGATTGTTGGCCCAATTAGAAGATAGCTTTAACTGTCCTACATACTTTTGAAAGAGTAAAAAGGTTGTGACTGGTTCCTCTAGGAGTCCAGTTTCATGTTCCAGTTTCAAACCCTCATTGATGTGCTGTATTTTTAACAGACCCAGCCTTGGTTATCTACAGGTTTACGCTGTCCTTTGTAAGAAGCGATACCAAGCTTGGGGGCGGGGAATGCCTCAGGGAAGTCTAACGATGTTCAGATACAGAAGTCCCAGACACCTGTTTTGGGATCATTTTACAAGTCAAAGAGAAGAAATGGCAGTTCAGAGTTTTAACAACAGACCCACAGGCAGAAGTGGGCACGTCTCCAGCTGCCTCCCTACTTCTACGTGAATTTGGTGGCAGCTTTTCCCCAAGCAAAGGTAAATATCAACAGCATCACCTTGCAGGCCACCAGCTGGACCATCCTGGCCTGTGTCATGGCTGCCTAAGGAAACACAAACCCAGGGAAGCCTTCCTGAAGTAATAATATCCCTAAAGAAAGCAGGACACAAAAGAATTAAGGAACCACAAGTCTACCCAGAGGCTTTACATCATAGCAGTCATGATCTTAAGAGATTCCATTCATACCTTTATCCAAAACTTGGTCAGAAAAATATTTTAAAAAGAAAAGTATTTTAAATGTTAGAAAAGTGTTGCTACAATCAGACTGATTCTCTTTGGGGAGCTTAGTTACTCTATGATATTTGGATTATTTAATTTAGCATTGTTTTTCAGAGCGATAATGTGCTAGATGATGTTTCAGCATAGACACTGTACTCTTGGAAGTGGAAACTTGGAACAATCTACAGAAGGCTGAAGAAAAGTAACGCTGAGGCACAGCTGGTAAATGTGCAAAAATCACTTCAGCAGCGCTGCTAAAATTATTACGTAGGTGCTTTGGAGATTTTAGGCCTTCCATAAAAGTTTAATTTGGAATTAAAAGAAGTCTCTCCTCCCTGCAGTAATTCTTACACGTCTCTCTGGAGGCAGGTCGTGGAATAGACACAAGATGCAGAAGACCAATCCCCATGGAAAGCACTGATAATGGCAAGACCATCAGATTTCTGGACTTGGAGAAGTTAAGAGGCCAGAGATAGCAACTGTTGGAGTCTGCTACATTAAAGAGTCAAGCCAGGACTCAAGAAAGGGGAAAACAAGAATCACATAGTTCTTCGCTGGAGCAGAGTACTTCAACCTTCTACAACTACCCGCCTGTGACTCAAACTCATCCTGATACTTTTGGAGCACTTCACCAAAGCACTGCTCCCTTCAGTACTCACTCTGACATCCCACAAAGAATAGGCAAAGCGAGAAGAGGAGGCCTTACAGTCTGATAAAACCCGTCTAGCAGGAGGGAAATGATCTGTCCTGCATTTTGTCAACCACATTGCATTTCCTTGCTTTTGAGTTCTCCTATGAAACAGAGCTTAGTCTCTGAAGAATCAACTCACGACTCACCTACTGAGATAAAACTTGATCCTAGCAAAATAAAGGCTAGACCCATCAAGCTCAAATTGGTCATTTTCCAAAACCAGAAATATAGTCTGATAGGGAACACACCGCTCTTGAGCCCAGTGTGGCTGCCTAAACAAGGAGGGGCAAATGGATGGAATCATGGAGACACTGACTACCTGTGCAGAGCAATCATCAGTCTGTGGCTCAAGATGGCTCTAGTTCATCCAAGATTCAGGTATGACACCTACAGTGAACGATCCATGGTTCGTTCTCAGGAGCTGCAAATAAACCTGCACGGTGCATGGAAACACCAAATGGAGGCATCTCACCTGTCACGCGTTGAAGCTACACACGCGGTGTGGCTCATCACGCAGTCACTTCTTCTGAGTGACCACACTGAGCTGCTTGTCCTCCTCCCCAGTGCTCTTCGTAAGGTAGCCCCGGTGACTCCTGGCCATGTGAAGACAGCAGAACACGGCTGGTAAAGTCAGGAAGATTGGAGACTGGAGTCAAAACAAGTAGTGAAAGGTGGAGGCGGATGCGAGAGGAAAAAAAATCTCTCCTAAAACATTCAATATCAATCAGGATTTAACCTCCAGGTTTGTGTATTTCCTCTTGATGGTGATAAATATAGCAACTCACGTGAAATGCCGATTATTTTCAGAGATTAATACACTGGCTCCTATTTGTAGTTTAATTGTCTACTGATTGGTGGTGGCCTTTTAAATTAAACGCCTTCAAAAAATAAAAAAGCCACCTACCCAGAGGGATGCACTATCAGTTCCCTGAGATGGAACTGACGGAGCTTTGATTGCCAACCTTTTGCACGAGCAGGAATCTTCCATCCCGCCTACACAAACCCTTTTTCTGATTCAATTGTTTCTCTCCATCCTTCACCCCAGACATATTTAAACTGAAATCTCTCCAGCCTCCCTCCTCAACAGCTGCAAATTAACTGCAGGGACCCCAGCATACTCTGCAACAGGTGGCTCAGCGCCTCGCTTCTCGAGTGGTGCGCTGCAGGGAAAGGAACGCGGCGCTGAATCCCGACGCCTGCAAGTGCCCTCAGATTTACAGTCATGTAGGAAGTAATGGGGTGAAACAGAGTATGCCAGATAACAGAGGAAAAGGACACGGAGGAGAAACGTAGGTGCCCCAAAAATGCTTGCAGTCTCTGAGATGCAAGACAGCAGAAGGAAGGAGTAACACTACTGAACTTTAGGAGCTTTCAGAAACGTGGCAAAGTCATGGCCATTGTGGTACTTCCCTTCTGGGAGAGGCAGTAGTAACGTCAAACTTGTGGCAAGTTTCTAAATAAATTATAATTTGCCTACACCAAATATTTAATTTTTTATTTTATTTTATTTTATTTTTTTACAACTAATTTTATTTTAAATGATTATCCTATCTTGGTTCTAAAAGCAAAGCAGGTGACTTTTGCTTATCACAACACCTGAGCTAGTAAGTAATCCCAGCCCATTTGGGGTTTCCCTGGGTAGTATCTCCAAGACCAGCAGCCCTGGGGACTGCAGATTCCCTCACGCTGCAGAACCAGCACAGGTTCAGTTCAGCAAGCCCGGCTGTGTCCCTGGAAGGGGTAAGGAGGCAGTGGCGGGTACGGGGCTCGCAGGAGTAGTATGAGCTGGTGCCCATCTAATCCCACACACACCACGCACACGTGCTGTTCCTATAGAGCTGAAGTCTGGTGTTACACCCAAGTTATTCAGCCCTTGAAACACCATGAAGCACAGTAGATAGACAGGCAAGTAAGTGGCTACACAGCATCAGTTCCGCGAGGCTGGATATGCCGGCACCTCACTTCCCAGTGTATCACATACTGGCATGATCCAGGATTCTCAGTTCTCCTGTATCTAATGTCTAAAGGGGACCTGACTGCCAAATGATATGAAATGGAAGCTAAACAACCAAAAACCCTTTTCCATTTGTACTCAAAGTAGTTCATCTACATAGAGGTAAAAATCCAGGGCTGTATTGTACATCCAGAAAAAGTGGTATTGGGCCATGAATATTTTTGTGGCTCACAGCTAAGAAACTGGAATATAGTTCTTTCATCTCTCTCCTCATCTTCCCCACACTCAGACCCAGAAAGAACCTCAAGACACAAATACAACACACAAGGACTCTTCTCAAACAGTTTAATAGCAAATAAACAAAGGAAGGTACCACACTTGGCATATACAAAATGACTTGTTGTCGGTGTGTCTGTGCAATTAAAACAGCTTTAAGTTGCCCTTTGGGACAAAAAGAAGAAAAAAAAAAAATAAACACACACACACACACAAAAGGAAGAAAATTCCTTTAACACATACTCGCTCGTTCCAAACTTGTAACAAATCTTTTCATTTTTAAATCCACTACACAAACTCTGCGATCAGATCAGAAAAGCAACACGTGCTCCCCTGCTTTTTAAACCATTAAAGTAAAATCCGTAATTCTCTACAGAGTACAACACAATTTCACACAAAAAGACATTTTGTTTTGCAAATCAAAACAAAAAAAAAAAAAGGAACAGCTCAAACAAGGTAAAGAAAAGCATTTCTACGACTGAACCACGACTTCGAGTTGATTAAATCCCGTTACTGCAGAACAGACTCTACATTTGGTCATAGTGGCAATTTGTTTTCTCGTCACATTGTGAATCACTTTACATTGTTTTCTAGTAGAAAAGGCAAAAAACTGTACAAAACCCCTAGTGTTAAATACAATGTTTGTACCAATAAAAAAGCCCACAGGTTTGTCTCCAAAATGTAAATTTTCTTTTTAAATTATTCACAAAAAGCAGCCAAAAAATCAGAAAGGCAGCTGCTGCTCCACTGTCTCAAATCCATTAAAACCACCACAGAACAATTAAAACAACCAAAGGAAGAAAAGGAAAGAAGAAAGGAAAGAAACATCCAACGTTTGGCATTTTGGTTTTCTTCAGGTTTGTTTGTTTGTTTTTTTTTTTCCACAGGTTTCCCCAAAGTTCCTCATGGAACCAAATGCGCAGAACGTAGAGAAACGTATTGACAATCGCTCAATACGCTGCGGGGTATCAGTCCCCCCCTGACACACAGCCCTGTGCATTCAGACTGTGGGACTAACAGCAGCCAGCCCACAACCCTACCTCCCAAATTAACAAGCCTCTCTCCTTTTTTTTTTCCTTCATCCAGCCTCACCCTTTGCTCCCAGGTGTATGTACCATATCCAAACACCTTCTGTCTTCTAAGCAGATCAAGGACTGTCTGGACAAGTCTAGCCAATATCAGTTGAGGACAGAATATCCTCAGCCAACACAGGAGTAAGGAGAGAAAAAAAAATTCCTTTTGCATCTTTGCATTATCCCAATCAAACACAATTTGTTTTCCCAGCAAAACCCCTTCATCCTGGGATTTCATTTCACATTATTGTCTACTGTTAAGATACCTACGCTAGCTTGCTTCTCCTTCTGACTGAAACTTCATCACAGCACACGCTCCTCGCGTGCCTTCATCTAGAAGCTACATCCCAGTTGCTACCTGTGCAGGTGGTATGTAGGGTAGGGGGAAGCCTGCTACCCAGAAAGCAGTAACCTGTTCTAGTTCATCCTACAAGCCAGAAAAAACTGCTTAGCTCATTACCCAATTAAAAATTAAACAAAAACTAAAAAATCTCCGTAGAGATTCCCCAGCTAAGGCCCTTGAGAAGAGAGCTGGGGATGGTACCCTGTTTAGGTAACAGCTTCAGAGGCTGTTGTATTGTGCTTTTCGCTTGGGAAAAGAGCCAGCAGTTGTAAGACCAGGTTTACAAATGCTTTCTCTGGGCTATTTCAAATGTTTTATTTCAAGAGCTAACCTAGATCCTTACAGGATCCTGCCAACAAGGTCTGACTGACGGTATTGAGCTGGGGCTGAACTTCACAAAAATGTGCCCTGAATGATACAAAATGCTCACCAAGAGTGTTTCAAAGGAGCCCTAGCTTCAGATAACTTTGGAAACAGAAATACTGTGAAGTTCCCCCCCATCTTCCTGCTCCCCAGCTATCCCCTTCCACCAAAACTTCCACTGCAGGACCAGTGCGACCAAGCCCCCTGGGAGCCTCTGACAGCACTGGAGATGGAACAAGGTCCAGGTACTCTGTCAGGCAGACAGTCTAAGTGCACAGGTAGATGCCCTCAGGTGGCTTCTGATCAGATATTTATCATACCAAAAACACCAATTTAAAGGATACCTTTGAAACCCATTAAATTGCTCAGTTTTTGCACAAACTATAGAAAACAGAGAGGTGAAGGTGATATATACGAGGGTGTGAAGAGAACAGCAGGAAACATGCAAAACATTTCTGGGCACTATCTTAGTTTGAAAGATTAAAACAAAAACATCACATTTTGCTGAGGAGATTGTAGTTACAAAAAAAAAAACAAACCAACAACAAAAAAAACCAAACCAAAAAACAACCAAGCATGCTGGGCTTAACAAAATACAACATCAACTTTGATCAAATTTTCACTGCAGACTGATAATCACACAGGGAAGCAGGGGAAAAAACAAAAATAATAATAATAATTAAAAAAAATATCAATAAATGCCAGGGCAAAAAAATGTAGCTACAATCAGAAGAAAATGTAGTTCAAGTGTTTTCTGCTGATGCCACTCAAGTCACAAGTTTGAACTCATAAAAAACACACATGCTGTCTCCTCAAGCACAGAAACCAGATCAGCAAAATGTGACTAGGAAACCTCCTGAAAGATTTGAGTCACACCATATAATTGACTATTTCTTCGAAACTGTGTTTTTAAAACTAAGCACACAGGAAAAAAAACTACGCCTAGAAAGTGATTGGCTGTATGTTCACAGAAATACAAATACTCCACAAGGTATGCTAGCAAGGCTGCTCTGAAGACAATTACAAAGAATCAGATTCACAAAATCAAGTGGTTATCTTACGAAGGTCTAGAAAAATAGAAATTCTTTTATATTCAAATGCAAGTTTAAATATTCCCCTTCAGCAGTCTTTCTAGCAAAACCAATTTGGCAGCACAAAAAAAAAAAAGAAAAAAAAAAGAAAAAAAAAAGAAAGAAACAAACGTAATAAAAATACACATCAGCGTCAAAGGTCAACACAAGGTCAAAGGTGAGAGTTCAAGCATCAGAGAAGCTGAAGAGACAAGGATTTGGACGATGTACTTGAACGCCACATCGACATGCTTTAGGCACAACGATGAACAAACGGCAGGAATCTAGAAAAAAAAACAAACCAGAAAGAGGGAGACCCACTGAGTTACACAGAGCAGTACATCCAAACACGGAGAGAGAGAACAAGAATGGGCACTGTACAATGAGATCTCCTGGGGAAGGGAGTTGACAGGGAAGGGCAGCACATGCCAACGATGGACAAGTAAAAGTCAAAGTACATGAAGGACACCAAGTAAACATCAAACGGCCAGAAACCAAATGGAAGCAGAGGCCTGGATTCCCCTCTCAACACCCAGCCTGTGGAGCATGGAGCACTCCACAGCCCAGTAACACCTCGATTCGCTTGCAGTCACCTTGCCCCGTGCCCAGTGTCTCCACTAGCTCCATCTGGGAGAAGAACAGAGCAAGTTCCCTCCCCAGGAGACCCACTCCAAAAAATATGGCTCCAGGGCTAACATTTGCCCACAGAGACTGAGACTATGAGAGACAAGACAGAGGACACAAGGGATTCACAGGTGGTTTGACGGCTGAGACTTTTCTTGTATCCTAACATGGGAAGTTCTTCAGCAATAGTAGCCCAGGAAATCCATGTTCTTTCCTTCAGCTACAGTCCCTTCTCATTCCCTAGGAGCCCATGAAACTGGGGGTGGGTGATTTGGAACGGGGGAGGGGGAAAAACCCAAAAGATTATACAGGACAAATAAGTGGAACCAAAACCTCCACATATTAGAGAAGAATTCCTTAAGACTTGACTGCAAGTTAAGACTTGTCCTAGCTGAGCACTTTTCATACCATTAGACCTGCACAGGGATTTTCCATTCCCAACCTTTTATATAAACAGCCCCCAGCTCCCTGACTTTGTGAGGAGGGGATTCTGGGCTCTGAGAAGCTCTACAGTCACTGTTGCCAGTTTGATGAGAGTTTATAAATAAAACAATTCTTATATTAAGTGATATAAATACCTTTGTTTCCTCCCCTCAGCTTGTGAACTGCAAAATACAAGGAAGATTTGGGAAGAATGTGGGAGGTAGGGGAGAGGGGAAGCAAATGTTTTCTTTTTTCTTTCTCCCTCCCTCCCAGCTCCCCTTTATCTCCTGTTTGAGGCCTTATTCTTCAGCACATCTCAAAGCTGCTGGTTAGAGACTAGAGCAAGATGAGACTTGCATATTATCTTATAGCATTCATTGCGTGTTTGAGAATAGAAAGTGTTGCATTCAAGTTCCAAAGCAACAAGAAAAAAACACGTTGTCCACTAAACCTGTAACACTCCACTTACTAGAACTGCTGAGATTAATTTGCTCTTCGTATTTCCCAATTCAGGGGAAGGACTTAGTATGAAGCGTAAACCACCTCCAGCAAAGTGCAATGCAACTCTTGCAATTGTTTCTGTAGTTCTAGAAAGATGCTAGATAGTTTGCAGATAGCTGTAAAGTTTCAGTCCTAAACCAGAAAGGCAAATCCATCATGAACTGAGACATGAGAAACAATAAGATGCATGAAATCAAGTGACATCTAAACATGCACCACAGAAATTGTGTGATTTGTTTGGAGGTTTTTTTTTAAATAGAGATTTTTCAGCAATTTATCTCAGCAATTTTGAGGAGAAAGACTAAGTTTCAGTAAAGCCCTGAGGAAGGACTGGCCTATGAGAGCAGAGCCATGAGATGCTGGATAAGAACTTAATGACCTGGGGAAAAATTATTCCAGTTTGTCCTTGTTTTATTCTCACGACTATAATTCTGCCTTCTGTATTTTATATTTTGTAGTAGGTAGGCTCAGGGATGTATGACATCCTTATGTTTAAATGTCTGCAACAAGAAGTTCTCAAAGCATTTTTATATATTCATAGTTGCATCATTCACTTGCAATTTGCTTTATCCAAGTTGCTTTTCATTTGCAAATGAAACAGGAACAATTAGATGCTGCTTGCCTGTTCTTCCCTAACTCACAAGAAGAAACACTTCAGTTAATTCTATCATGCAAGCAGAATCTATCAGGCTATGTGACCTTCCGTATTCAGATGAAAAGCTTTTCCCTTGTAGATGTATTTGCCAGTGAGAAATTTTCTGAGGCACCTATTTTCCAGATAATAGCACCCACAGCTAATAAAATGCCTCACTATTAAAGAGAAATTTACCATCCTCGTCTCAGATACTTTTGAAAAATTCCAATCCTCATTCTGTTTAAGATTAAAAAATTTAATAACTATATATCAAAGGTATTTTTAAATAATGCAAGCTTTGTATTACTGGAAGAAAAAACTTAATTACAAAGAGGTAGCCTACTTTGGACTGTTGATTATCTAGGGGAATGAAGAATCTAGGATTTTGTTTATTATAGTACTTGATACTAAGCAGCATCAGACTAAGACTTCAATTGTTCATAATACTTTCATTTTACTACAGCATATCTAGTAAAACCAAATATCTTCTGAGAAAAAAAGATCTATGAAGACCATTTCCATCTTGTTTCTAAAAATATGTGAGTACTTCCTGGTGGCACATGTAATAGGAAACTCCATTTCATCATAAGTCCTACTAGCTTTTCTTGTAGAAAATTCAGATTCTTTGGTTTATGAGCATACAGAATACTCTGTCCATGTGGCTAATTAAGCCAATCCTTCTGCAGTTTCTTTGAACTCACTCAACTCTTGTCCTACTACCCAGGAAATAAAGCATTTGACACCGATCTGATTTGCACTTGAAATAGAGTATAACAGGAATTAAAAATAAATAAAATTTAAAAGCCCCAAGTCCCCAAAATCCCAGACTTTCCTGTCAATGAGTGAGGAAGAAAACTGGCTTAAGACTAGAAGGCAAGAAGAGCCTAAATCTCCAGAGTCAGTGGCAGCCACCAAACAGACACAGAAATGTTGACTTTATCTGATTAGTTCTGTCATCAGAAAAACAATCTGCCCGAATCATAAACTTGATACATTTATTAACTTTGGCAACATACACATTGATACACCAAGAAAGGGAAATCTGAAACAAATACACAAAAAGGGCAACATCTTCAGCTGGTGAAAACTGACGCAGCTCTACTGAAGAGAGCAGAACCGCATCGATTCAAACCATCTGAGGATCACATCTTTTAAAATTTAACCTGCATAGATTTTTATTTATTTTATTTATTTTATTCTTTTTGGCAACACTTATAGTTATGCCAGTAAGGCACAAGAGCTAGCTCAAGTTAGGTGTCTTAAGGTGATTATGTCTGGGAGGAGTCACTGATCAAACTAAGCCACGGTGTAAACTGGTGAATCTCCTAAAGTCAACAGGAGTTGCACCTACTTGCAACAATGCCAAGCTTGATCCATCAGTTACAGTACTGAGAACACACTATAGGATGCAGAAGCTAAAAATATCTAATTTTGGGCAACTGAAATGACTAGTAAAGAGGCCAGAGCATCAGGTTAAAAGAAAAACAAGACAAAGGTCTCAGAGTACAGTGGGGTAGGGTACAAAGAAGGTAAGAGTGACTGTAGAGACCCAGAGCACAGTGCTCTCCTCCACTGGTTCACAGCGTTTGTCTTCCCCATTTAGCAGTTGCTGGGCTGCAAACAGGCCACTGAAAATCAGTAGTTTCAATCATGCACATCATTATGTGTGTAAAACAATCACATTCAGGATTCTACAAAACCCTGGCCTTTTTTTATTTTTTTTTTTTTTCCAGTGAAATAATTTAGGTAATAAATATTCTCCACCCTGGAGCGGTATAAAACTTCTATAAAAATAGAAACAACATTCTTGGTTACAGCAGGTTGCACTTGGAGCAGTTGCTCCCAACTATGTTTTTTTTTCTTTTTTTTTTTTTTTTTTTTTTTGAAAAGTATATTATTTATAAAAAAAAAAAAAATCCCATTATCACCCTGGAGGCCTTCACACTCCAACACTCTTCTCAGAAAACCAGGACACATCTTTCTCATGGTGCAGAATTCAAGTGTACATGGTTCACTTAAGTGTATGTTTACGTTTCTAAAGAGATTTAAATAATTAACATAGAAGGGTACCACATGCCAGCATAACTGGGAAATTTGGCAATCTGGCCTTGGAACCTTTGCCACCACTAAATAATTTGAATAATACTGATAGATTTTACCTGTTGACCATCAATATAGACAGACTGGCATCAACTAACTGTTTGATTTTTAATTTCAGAATGGAAAGGGCTCTTCTTGGATGCTACGGGTCAGGCCTTGTACTTCTGAGGTTTGAGATCCCAGGGGACCCAGTCCCTGGGAATGTCCCACATTCCCACTTGGGTGTGGATTCTGAACATGATCTCAGGTTTGATGGGTTTCGTGCTCCTCCTGCTGGAGCAGAACAGCAAATCCCACGCCTATGTCTGACCCACACACGCATTATTTAGCAGCTGGCTCCCAGATTGCAGTGTTAGCTGGTGCCCTGGGAAACAGCATCACCAAACCAAGAATACAGAGAAAACAAAAGGAGAAAACATGAGGTAAACTAAAATTCTGTTAAAGATGCACAGAAAATGTAAACTTCCTCTTGTGACAGAGGTGGATTTTGGTGGTTATAAAATAGGACTTTGATTTCTTAAAACAACTCAGGCCAGAGTGTCAAAAGTCCTTTGAGCCCCGTAAAACCAGTGTATAACAAAGGCCCTTAGCAATGCACTAGCAGTTTCACAAGTGTGCAGAAAAAGTGTGTGTTCATTGAAGAGGTGTGCTCAATTTTCCTTCAGTATAGAAGATAACAGCTAGTACCAAAAGGCAGAATTAGACTGAATGGCTCAATGCTCTGCTCTGGTTCCACAGCTCCTCTTTTAGCCTGTTTTGCACTGGTACACACCACCTTAAAGGAAAACTGCAGTATAAAGAAATACCTAATTACTAGACCAAATCACTGCACAAATTGTTTTGTGGATTTTTTGCCTCTTTTTTTTTTTTTTTTTTAAGAAAACAAACAAAACCCAGGAAGTTATCTTTGCAACAGAGTTAAGATTGAGAAATCAAATCCTATGAGAACATGTATGAAACAGGACCCTCAAGAGCTGTGTTAGGGCAGCTCTGGGCTCTGTAGCTCAATTTAACAGTCATTTTAATAGAGAAACAAACAGCACTTACATTATGCTTATCAGAATGAATTTAAAGTAATACTCTGCAAAATGGACATTTTTCCACAGAAATGGGGAATGTGATGAACTGTTAAGGAGAAAAATTGTCAAAACAACTTCTGCAGGTTACCAGGGATCAAAAGTTTCCTGTTTCCAGACCCAGATGTATTGATCCAGACTAAGCTGTCTCACTCTATGCCTTTCTACAAAACTTGAATAAAGTACATAGGGTAAGTTTTCTTAAAGATGGAGAAATGCACTGCATCATATTAATATTAAACTGTAAATGGACAGGAAAATTTTCTGGGCAGGGACATTATCTAATAGTTTTATAAAGTGCTGTGTACATTCAGAGTGCTATATAACACTACTTTATATACAGCAAGAAAAAAATCACTGCAGTTTTCCTTTGGCTTGTTAATGTGCTCACCCTTCTAGCCTGTCTCCTGCTTTAGAGATGATTAACTAAATCCCCACCATGTCATACAGTTAAGGAAAATTCAAAGACTGGGTGGGGCATGACAAAGGCTACGTGGAGTCGGTTCTTTGCTCACCCAAACTTGGATGGGCTCAGTTCTCCTTCCCCATCTTTGCTTTCATCGGCTCTTCTGTGTTATTTCTGCCTTCCCTTCTCCTTTCCCGAATGGCGGTGTGGTGTCAGTTCTGCTTCCCCTTCTCCTCTCTACCCCAAGGCAGTGTGGTGTCAGTTTCTGCTGCTCCCTTCAACATTCCCTCCCCACCCCAAGGAGCTGGCATTGGTCCTTCTCAACACACACTGGTTACAAACACAGCAAACTTCAAATAAGGGAAAAAAAAAATTAAAATAAAATAAAAAAACAAAACAAAACCTCAGCGATATGGCACCTAAACTCCAAAATAAAACACTGGAAACAAAAGCACAAACTTGTCCTCCATCCGAAGCAGGATTCTCAGCAGAGGCTGCAGCCGAATCTTCGGGGGAAGATGCGCCAGATAGAAGGCATGGATCAGCTTCCAGGACTGTAAAAACACAGCCTTAGGGCTTCGAATCACTAAGTGCGCTCCTCTCCAACTTACCAGAAGATCCTTCTCACTCCAGTCCCGGAGGGGAGGGGCGCTCAGTATGGCTTGCTGTCATTCTTAGAGCGCTTGAGCTGTACTTTCAGACGCTTCATGCCAATCTGAAAGCCGTTCATTGACTGAATGGCAGCCTGTGCAGAGACAGGATTGTCGTAACTTACGAAACCTGAAGAAAGGAAAACATGTCATTACACCATGCCAAAGCTGTCCAGAACAGCTACTCACAACTGGAAATGCAGGTACTCACAAGGCAAGAGAGGCTTGCATGAAATGCCATTTTCAGAAGCTCACAACTGTTTTAGACTCTTCATAAAAACTTCTTACTAAAGGCTTAGAGCAAAGCATTGCTTTCTGACGTATGGAACTTCAGCCAAAAGAAATACAAAGCTCAGGAAATTAAAATAACATTTTCTAATCTTCCAACAAAAATGACTGCTAGTGTTTCTTTTCTAAGAACTCATACCTGGGAGAAAAATAAACCTGCAAACTGGGAACCTATATATAAAAGCTCATTAAACGTACAAGACTGAAATCACCCTCTTGGCATTATGGGAGTAGTTTTGTTTGGAGTGAAGTAGCTGTCAAAGCAGTGTGGCACCTGTACCACTATTATGTTTAGGTTTCTCTAGGATGAAAAGAAAAGTTGTGTATCATTCCAGCAAAAGTATATCCTCAAAATCAACTTCTCCAGGGCTTTGAAGGAACCCATTTTAACTCCAGTCAATGGCTGGCATCACTGCCTGGGGAGATCATCCCACATGCAGGTGTTACAGCCTGATGCTCAGCAAATTTTTGTGTTCTCACGGAGCATCAGCCTGTCTACATCTTTTGGCTCAAATACTAAAAAATACAGGATATTATGTAGGCACAAAGCTATCGAAACCATAAAGGCAGGCTCATCTCCTATTCCATTACAAGAAATCTCCATCTATCGTAACAGTCACGAGAGCTTACAGCTCTACAAAAACACTCCAACTGCTTGCAATGGGGTTTCAAAGTGAGGAAAATAAAACAGTGAATGGTTTTATTACACAGTTATATACACAAGCTAAGGAAGAACACACTCTTTGCTCTTTTGGCATCACAGACTTTAGCAGTTAACTGAAAAAAAAAAAATCTATTTGGCTAGTAACAGCAGCAGAACAAGTTGATCTACAGTTTTAGGATACACTTCCCACTGTGATGTGTGTCTCATCTAAATATGTGATAAGCAGAGCAAAATTATAGTAACAGATGCGACCAAACTTAGGTAGTAAATAACAGCTGAAATGGTTTTACTATTACAAAGTTCTCAAGAATTAGGAGGCAGCTTTAAAATTTGCCTTCAGAGCATTTACAGAACATCAGAGCCAAATGCTGCTGTACTATATGGCAGTCATAATAATTCTATATAAAAATATTAAAAGAAAAGATTCATAATGATAATGTAGTAAGTAGTATATACAGCTACATAAACAATGACTGAAAAGACAGAAAGGAGGAAGATGAGGAACTATACTATGATCACAGTCCGCAAACACGAATCATAGTGAATTATCTAGGGCCCTAACAGTAAAATAGAATCACTGAATTGTTTTAGTTGGAAAAGATAACCTCCTCTCACGCAGTTGTGGAAAGTGACAAGGTGAGGCATAATAGTCCAAAATGAGGAAAACCAAAAAGTCACAATGAAAATAAGGAAAATATGGTTCATTGGTAGAAGAATTGGGATTATTTGATTCATTTTTTTTAGGGATATAGAGAAAGAGTCACTACTTGACTTAAAAGCTAGACTAGACAATATACTGGAAAAGAGGTTATTAGAAAGAAGCCACCATTCTACAGGTAATGATTAGACCCAACGTACCAAAACACTTGCTTAGATTGGTCTGCTTGTCAATGAAAACCTTGGCAGAGACGACATTTCCAAATGGCATGAACATCTGCAGCAGATCCTGATCCCCAAACTCCTGGGGGAGGTGGTAGATGAACAGATTGGCTCCCTCTGGACCTTCAAACAACAAGCAGGAATATAAATTCAGAAAGAACATGGATAATATAGGCCCACTTCACAAAAATAGGTGAAAGCGCCATTCAAACCAAATTTTCTAGATAAAACAATGAAACTGCTGTTGGCACTTCCATGGAGTACTTGATTCCAGAATAAATCAGCATGACCCTTTCCTGGGATTGATAATTCTAATAATTCTAGTTCTTTCGCATCATTTTCGCTTGTAATTTCTACATTGTCCAAAACTGCTTCACAGATCTTTGCTGTAATGAAAGCTAAACAGTAAGTCTGAGCTGACTAAACCAAAAATGGCTGTGCAGAGCTTGTGGCCCAAAGCAACTAAGTAAATCTCAATACAAAAGACAAGGAAACACATTACTTTTAATCTGGCAGATTATTTTCTAAATGTTCTACATTCTGCTGAAAACTTACTCCTACATTCTTTAGTACTTTACACTACATGTTAAACTGATTCTGAATTTGAAGAGTGACAAGACTGGCATTAAGTATCTGTGGGAAGAGGTGAAGGACCAAGAAAACAAAATTAACAAAACCACAACTGGTTCTCTGACAGTGGGATGTATCAGGCTGCAGACTCATACTCTCCTGTCCTCCAAGGAAACATAGGAGTACAGTTACTAAGCATTTAAGACTAGACAAATCCTGGGAGAAACCTCACGTATAAAAACTACTTTGGACAGCCCTTAACAGAGGGCTGAAAACTTCACAGATTTCTCTTCTTATCTTCAGTAACTCTAGGATTCTAAAAAATGTCACCAAATAAAGGCTCTTCAGACAAGGTATCTGCAAGGGCGGAGCTTGCCCTCTGAAAACTCCTCTCAAGTTGTTTCTGTGACATTCTGCTTACCTTCTTTTTGACTTCCTGCTGCACCAATACTCTGCTGCGTTAAGAGACTCTGGTTATAGAGTGTGGGCAACGCAGCAGCAGCATATTGCTGGATTCCAGAATAAGCCTGCGTGAGGGCTTCCATTGTGCTACCTGTCCCATTTGAGAGACCACCACTGCCAAGTCCTCCATTTAAGGCTGCCATTCCTGTATAAAAAAGGGGAAATAAAGATGACTTGAGTACTTCCACTGAACCAGATCTATTACCTTTCAAATACTCTGCACTATTACAAGAAGTCAGGGAGCAGAAAAAAACCCCCACAGAACTAGCACAGCCTGAGGAATGATCATCAGTTGCTCCCCTAGCCCACCACAACACATAGCTTACCTGCTAAAGAGCTAACGTTGAGGCCTGCTGTAGCCCCTGCCAGCGTCTGCAATGCTCCAAGAGAAGCCATTGGATTAACAGAAGAGCTGCTACTGGAGCTAGGTGAGGAACCTGCTATTAAAAAGAAATAATTAAACTTCAAGCAATATTTTTTTGGTCCTGATAATGCAACTTCTTCATTAAGTTATTTCTGTAGAAAAGGCTAGTAAGGAACAGATCAAGGTGACACAGGATACTTTAGGTAAAATAATCCCAAACCCATACAACTTGATTGATCATACTGCTTGTATCTTCTAATCCCTTCCTATGTTTCTGAAAAATTTCTACTTCATCTAACACCTACTCTTTGTAGCAATAACGATTTTATTAAGTGTAAGACACCTCATATACAAGGTTAGCTAAACTTTGTACCTCACCACAAGGTGACCAGCAACAACA
>NW_010287541.1:19477-38666 GCF_000700745.2 Antrostomus carolinensis
CATCTACCCTTGAAGCATCGCAAAGGGTGAAAAAGACCTGAAACATAGATACTAGGGACATTAAAGAAAGCTCCAGTCAAACAGAACATATGGTTTTCCTGTGCTGCCAGAACAGGAGCAGCTGATGCCCAGATTATTCTGACACATGAAATAATTTTCCATTAAAAATGCTGCTGTAGCAGCTGGACCTAAGGCCAAGAAAAGTCTTGGTATGTACATCCAAAACACACAGTCTATCCTCTTTTGACTGTGCCACTAACATCTTCAACCACGTTTACTCAGTAAAAGAACTGTTAGCATCTTTCAAGCCAATTCACACACACACTACATACTCACCATTTCATATATGTGGCACAAAGTCTCTGCTGGTGTGGAATATGGTAACTATTTAAATGGAATATAGCAAACCTGCCCAACAAGCCCCAGCAAAAATTTTACTCAACAAAAGTAGCTGCACCTAACAAAAGCTGCATGAGAACCCAGGGAACTACACTGCACATCACTGTCTAGTTTTGTACTGACAGAGGAAATGACAAACCTCCTCTAGGAGAAGCTCTAGACAAACTCTCTTAAGTCAGAAATTGAAAGACAACGTCCCAAACTATATTTTAATGTGCTTACTCTGAAGAAAAGGAGACACTTCCTGTCTCACTATAAGTAGCATGTTAAATGTTGGAAAAATACAGAGAACGAGGTACAGTATAACTCTGAAGTTGGTAAAAAGAAATAGCACAGCTGGTTGAATAAAAGCCAGTGTTCAGAAATGATACAGCTGCCTCAATTTGAGAATATCACTTGTTTCTGCAACACTACATTGCTAAACTGCATAATTCAAAAAGACACTACGTTTGACAGATGAGAACACCATTAAAAAAACCAAACACACAATAAAGTAGTAGCAATATGGGAAAAAAAGACTGAAGTGAAGGCTAGAGAGCAAAGTAAAAGAGCAAACAGATGCCTTCCCTACTTTTAAAAGGTTGTGAATTTAAATCCATCAATTTAAACCACTACAAAAACCTGAACACACAGTTATTTTACTTTAGCTGTATTTATCACAAATCTCTTTAAGAAAAACAAGAAATGATTTAGTACTGAAAATGTCAAGAAAATTTAACACTGTTTGGTTTATTTTCTTTATTGTATGTATATAGGAATTGCTGTACTGAGTCAGCACCCCACTTCTGATGATGACTAAAGGTAGAAAAATAATAGCAGAACAGAAATACATGGCAATTACAGAGGAATACTTCCTAGGTATAGTCTACATACCAATGCAGCAATTTGCAAATCTAGGATTTTTTTCAGCCAAGGGCAATACCTTTGTATTGAAGTTACAACTTTCATTCATTAATTTCAGTGCATTTTGAACATCAAATTGTTTGACTCTACTATGTTCTAAGGCACGAGTTCTGCAATTTAATAATGTACTATGTAAAGAAACAGCTCTCTCTTATTTTTGAGCTGTCAGCTGACAACTTCACCTGATATCCTGTAATTCTTGTCTTGAAATATCTAACGACTGCTCTTTAAAGGTCTTCATCACACCACTAATATATTTGTAGGCTTCAACCATATCCTCCTCCCATGTCAGTCTTCTATTTTTCAGGCTCCCTCGTTGCTCCTAATAGGGAAGGATTTCCACAGTTCTAGTCATCCTTTCTGTTTTTCTGTGTATTATTTTAGATCAGATAACAGCACACAGTAATGGGGATGGAAAACCAATATATAGCTTTATACAGGTTCTTTACTCCATCCCTAACTCTTAACATTGTTCCTGTGCACTTTTTGGTGGGTTGTTGGGTTTTTTTTGCTTGCTATTGAAGTTATGTCTTCTTAGATCTATCTACTGAGTTATATTTAGTCAAAAAGGCTAACTATGAGAATAAGCTTCAGCTCATACTTGAAAAGGTTTTCAGAAAATCTGAATATGTAGTAAAGAATAACTAGGAAAGACAACAAAACTTGGACAAGAACATAAACTACCAATTTGTGGAGGCAGGTAAACTGAGGGAACAGTAAATCTGTTCTAATTCAGTCATCTAGCATCCAAACAATGACCTAAAGAGCACTAAAATTCAGGCAATTAATCTGATTGAACTGGACCACAATCAGTTCCAGTAAAAGCAGAAAGACTACAATGTCTCTAAAAACAACTTTGTTGGAGACACACTAAGGCCAGCAAAGTCATCTAGTCTTTGCTGGGTCTCTAATGGTTGCCTTTGAAAGGAGAAGAAATGGAAACAAACATCAGCTTTTCCAACCATTGTATTTTGCTCTGGAGCAGACAATTCTTATTGATGTCTGAGTTGAAAAGATGGCAGACAAGACACTCCAATCCTAAAATACTTCTACAATATTTTCTTGAATGTCCCCTTCACAAGCTAGCAGTTTAAATGAGTTTATCTAAGGCCACAGTCTCTGTAACATGGACTAACTACAGGTGGATGCAGCAGCAGGCTGCTGAGTTCCAAAGAGTAGCTGCTTTATTGCAAGGCTGAAGGTTTTGCTCCATCCTAGTCTTCATCAGAATACACAATACTGCTTGGAAATATCTATAAATAAACTCACCTGAAATGAGTAGGAAGACAGCACAACAACAATACTGAACACCTCCGAGTTCAACGATTCTGACATGTAACCTATGCATAGTCCACAGACTCTGTGCTGTGTGGACTTCCAAGTTCCCCAAACAACTAGAAACTATCAGTGCAGATGAAAAAAATCAAAAAGGTAACTATAAATAAAGATTGTCTGGATTTTTCCACCAATTCTGCAATTTGAGGACAACCTGGGAGAGATGTCCAAATAAGCATCAGGTGAACATTTGGATGACAGATGGGTAGAAATCAAGCTGGTAGTCATCTCATCTGCAGTTAGGTTTAAGAGGTTATCACAGCAGATGTTGACCTAAGTCCCACAGACAAGGAAGGCATTTACTAACGCATGGTACTGAACAGTTATAGACTGAGTTTATTCAAGGTCTAGGTATGGTTCAGGAGGGATGCTCTGAATGTGTGGAGTCCAACAGCCTTCTGTCTGAATGCACATATAAATGTTAATCAAAAGAGAATTTCAAATTTGCTCTTAGGAGAGGTAATAGCTAGTTCAGAGCAAAGAGTTAAAAAACTCTATAACTATAGGAAGCATCATGAGATTGAACACCGTTTGTACACCCTCCCTCCAATTTAAGTACAGTTTTAAAATGTGAAGCATATTTATAACTCTAACGAAAAGCACTGACACCATTTCAGAGTTTGGTATCAGTGACTACATATAGACCACACATCCTCCAGCATTTTTTATTGCTTTTGAACAAAGCTAATCTCTACTCTTTAAAATTATACTTGAAATTAAGTTGAAAGAGCAATACAATAGAATACAATAGTGACTGCTTCATGTTACAAGCCTGTCAAAAGTGAACTGACTGATGCATCTGTATAGAATATTAATTCAAATGACACATCAAGATTATTTGTTGGTTGGTACACAATCATTTATTGATATGACTGGGGATCAGAAAGTTGTTTGGATTCAGCACAGAAAGTGCTTACAAATGGACGCTCCCCACCCTCTAGTCCCTCCACCAGCAAGATCAAAAGCGGAACAGAGTCCTCTCATTGAGGGAAAAGAAAAGCCTGCACGGTGCTGTGGAACAGCCAAAATTCCTGAAGGGGAAACCTATCCCAAAGAATCACACAACAGTAGCATAACTTCAGTTGAAAGGGACCTTTGTGGATCTTCTAGTCTAATGGTCTGCTCAGAGCTGGTCTAACCTCCGAGTTAGGTCAGCCTGCTCAGGGTCCTTTCCAATTGCATTCTGAATCTCTGAGATTCCACAGCCCCTCTGGCACCTGGTTCCTGAGCTTAATCCCTGTAACCATTGATTTTATTTTTCTTTGATAACCAGTTAAAATTTTCTCTGTTGCAACTTGTGTTTATTGTCCTCGTCCTTTCACTGTACACTTGTGAGAAGAGGTTTTCTCTGCCTTTTCTAGCACATCTGGTATTTGAACTTTACAACCTGCCAGTCCCTTTCCCCACCTCAACAAATCAAGAGAACAAACTAGCTCCAGTCAGTAAACAAGAGCATTGACAAGGAAATCTTAGTTCTATATGCCAGTTACAGCAAACTGTAACCTGACAATTCCAGCTCTGCTACTGCATGAGGAAATATGGGAGAAATTCCCAGATATATTCACCTTCTTTACAATGAAGAAGCATTGATGAGTTGTCAATGCAGTTCTTCTATAGTCTCAACTCTTCATTGTTTGTTTTTTAAATTACAGATTAGGATAACATAGCTGAGAGTCAAAATAAACTTTGAAATTTTAATCTTTAAGGACCGCAGACCACAAAGTTTTTATGTAAAAAAAACCCCCTGTCCAGCAACAGAACACTCTTTGAACTGAATTCTTTCTTGAGGATTTCTCTAAGTAGAAAACAGTGCAAAGCACCCATGGCTCAACTCCTGATCGTGTGATGTAAGGTTTTCTGAACAGCTTTTCCTTGTAATCTCTTTATAGTCTCTTAGTCCAGCTCCTTGCTTCTCCTATGCAATACAAAAAGTTACCTGTGGAAATTTAAAACACCCCCTTAATACTTTGGTCTCTCATAATCACAGGTGAGAATGTCAACTCTGTAGGCTGGATTTCAAAACTGGATAACCAATTTTGCTTTTTATGAAAGAAAACAAACAAACAAACAAACAAAAACCAAACCCACATATCACCCCACAGATGCTGGGAAACTGACACCCTGAAAATACAGGGTCTCCCTTCCCATCTCAGGATTTAGAAATAACTGAAAATAACACAGAAATAACTGAGTAGGATACTGATCCTCGCTTGTGGTAAAAACTGAGCATGTCTGATGTAAGCATAAAATAATTTATTTTTTTGTTTTCTTGTTTGTTGCATTTAATGATCACATTTAACAATAAGGCTGCAGTAGAACAGTACTTGGACACTCTAGCCTCTCTGGATAATGCACATAACCCAAGGTAAAGTAAGGTAAACCCCTCCCCCC
The DNA here is from genome assembly GCF_000700745.2 of Antrostomus carolinensis. Lineage (NCBI taxonomy): Eukaryota > Metazoa > Chordata > Aves > Caprimulgiformes > Caprimulgidae > Antrostomus > Antrostomus carolinensis. The sequence goes on from NW_010287541.1 coordinate 24,506, forward strand.
CAAGAAACCCCATTAAAAAAACCCCAGAAGATCAAGATGTTGATTTATATGTGCAACTTGTACACTCAGTTCTAGACAAGGCTTTCCAATAAATGTGCTAGAGGTCTGTTTATTCTGCTCCTATGAGGTAGTTATAGTATCCTTGTCTTCATTAATGCCAAAGGAATATAAACTGTACTGTTCTAGTGCACAGAATGCACTACTTCACGCTTAAGGCATCTTCTATTTCCATACTCAGAGGAATAGGGTACATCTGCCCTAAAATGTAGGGGCATTTTAGGCATGTAACTGCCTAAAATCACAGAAAACCAAATATATTATGAGACTGTAATAACATGATTGGGAAGAGGTCACTTACCTTTCTGCCCAGAGGAAAAGGGTACATCTGCCACAGTAACTGCCTAAAATCACAGAAAACCAAGTATGTGATGAGACTGTAATAACATGATTGGGAAGAGGTCACTTACCTTTCTGCTTCATGATGACCTCAAAAATTCATTTTACTTTAAATTAATCAGACCCTTTGGAAGAAGGAAAACAGCAAGTGGCAAAGATATCTACCCTAACCAAAGGCCAGTGAACCTACTAGTAAAACTGCTTCTCTATTAAAGAATCAACATGGAAGTGTCAAAAAGGGATAAACATAACAGGTGACATCTATCCTAAGGTAACCAGTGTCATAACAGACTGCAGCATGGGCAGTCTCTTACCTGAGCTGGTGAGCACACTCAGGGGACTGCTGGAGGAAGTGAGCGCTGCGGTACCACTCGGTGTATTCTGAGCTGCACTGGCCGCAGCTGCCAACGCGGCCAGGTTCTGCAATTGCATCGCGTTCAGTCCTGCAACACATGCAAGAATGCACAGAGTTTCTCCTAGAACGGTCCCCAGCATCCAAGCTTAACAGATCCAGAAACCTCAGCACATCACAAGGGAGTAACAGGAAGGAGCTTAAAAACAACAGGCTTAATACTAGTTACTAATCCTTTCTACACTGCAATTCCTTGTTATAACTAAAAAAAGAAGTTTTTCTTTACCCAGTTAGATGAGTTTCGGTAAAAGACCACGTAGTCCTGAACCCAGATGTAGAATCCAGAGTACAGAAATTTTCAAGCAGTGTTCTCTGCAGTCACAAAAGCATAGCAGCTTTAACTGAGAGTTAAGCCAGGGTCTGACAGCTCATTTGCAAGTCAGAGAACTTGTCTAGACACAAGGCCAACAACCTCCTCTTCTCTCCTGTCTCTCCACCATCTTTTTATGGGAACAGCAATAACTGCAGAATTCCTTCAGGAAGGCCTACACATCACAGTGGCCACGAAGTCACACCTTTAACCCACCATCAGCTGTTTGTTTGGTCTCCTTGGCAGCCAAGAAGCAACAGTCAGTTGTGAGACAATGTTCAGTGGCAACTCCTGACCACAAGATCAGCCAATGTACGTGTAGGCTAGTCAGCTGGTCAAACAAAAGGGGCAAGGAAAATGGGAAACATCAAGGGCATTGTAGGTAGGCAGCCAGGAATACTGCAGGGGGAGAAAGGTATCCCTGTGTTGATGAACTTTTACTTGTCCATTTAATCATCTGACTGACCTTAATTTTGAGACATAATCTTTGAATGAAACCATTTGGACAGTACAGACACTGATTATTATTGATACCAATCTTCTTCTGAACTCTCTATTCTAGCCATCCTTTGGTAGGCTAGCTCCATCCTTCCAATTCTGGCTCTCTTCCCTTTTCCCTTATTTCCCCTTTTTGACTCTACCTTTGCTTATTCTAACAATTCCTCCTCTTTTCATCTGACTTCAGACAATCCCTAGTAATTCTTCCCTACAAAATTAAAACTAAATTAATCATCATTCATATAACAAAATCAAAACGTCCTAGGCAGATGTGGCACCTCATCTTTTGGATACTTAGTAAGCAGTTGGTGACAAAGCACACATCTCAAATAATTAAAAACTCAGTTTTTGTCATTTAAGTATGCAAACAGACAATGTAAGAATGTAAGTGACAATGCAGTATAAACTATTTATTTTCTAAAAAACTTCTACCTTTAGCATAGTTCCTTTGTTTTTGGTTTGTTTTTTTTTTATATATATATATATATTTTCCAATTGTTTTCTCTTTGTGACAGGATGTTTCCCTAACCACATTTAATGCCTGAAAAAAGACACTGCCTTCAGTTAGATTATCAAGGTGCCACTGTAACATAAAAGTATAAAGTTAAATATCAAAAAGTTATATATTTTGTTTTTATTGTGCAACAGAGGGTTAAAAGTGCAAGTGTTAGAGGTAGTGCAGAACAGAGCTGCTTGCTTCCTTTCTGAAGCAGTTTGGTGTGCGCACTGCACCCGTCCTCCTGTCACACACTGTTTTCCCATCTGCTTTCAACTAGAGTCAAGACTAAATTTTGTCTACAAAGTCGACATAGTTTTTGGATCTAATTACCTACTTAATTTTTTCCCCCCCTATGAATCTCAAGAAAGGAGATCAGCCAAGATATTACCACCACTTTGAAAATAAAACTCTTTCTGTGTAGCATCACAGGTTTGAAATAATTCTTTCAAAACACCATGCAATACGCTATTCATATGTCAGAGTTCTCAATTTTTAAGGTGTTTTTTAAAAAAATAGTGAAGACAGAATTACCCTGAAACTTCATAGGCAACCTCAGCTTGTTAGCCCCTTCCCCCTGCCCCATTTCTTACTGTGGTAACAATTAACACAAAACCACTGTACTGTTTTTCTCCTTTATTACCACTTGCTTTTAAACAGACACAAGAAGGGGGGAAAAAAAACAAACAGTATAATGGGCATAGCAATCTATTATAGATCACCACCACACAGGATATTAGTGAAACTGATTTTTAAAAAATTGTTTTTGCAAGAATCTTAGATCTAAGAGCTCTGAAGAGGTCTAACATGAAAAAGAAAAAAAGGAAACAAAAGAAGCTAAGGTTAGAATCAACCTCAAGTATAAATCAAACTTTTGCAAGAATCTTGGATTTAAGAGCTCTGAAGAGGTCTAACATGAAAAAAAAAAAAGGAAACAAAAGAAGCCAAGGTTAGAATCAACCTCAAGTATAAATCAAATTTCTTACAACTGAAAACATAACACTTTGCAAAACCTTGTAACTGTTACTGATGGGTGCACCAACACCAGTCAGGTGTACAAAGACACTTTAGTTTCTTGTTAACACTTTTCAATCAGCCTCTGCAGAGACAGGGCATATAACATTGTAAACTACTGTACAACTCCAGGAGGTAATTTTAAAAGCTTAAAAGGTTCAGTATTAAAACCAAAACTGGTTTTAGATAGTTTTTCTGCCAGCAGAAGAATTTAAAAATGTGGTGAACGGAGTTACTAATGTGTTTTATTATTCCCCACCCTGCAAAGACAGAAGGGACAATGAATTTGCAGCCCCAGTGCTGCTGTACTCAGTGAATATTCTGACTACCAGCTCACAGCAAGGGATTTGGCTGATACCTCTTAAGCTGATATTTCCCTAACAGCAATGGCGTAATCAAGCATAATTCAAACGAAGGAATTAAAGAACGTGAATGAATGGCTGGTTCACCCTCCTACCAACACTGCATTTTAAACTTCAATGTATTTAAGAAAAAAGAATTTAAAATGGGAAACCTAAGAATCTATTATCACTGAAACACAAGCATCAGTGCTTACTTCAATACACAATGCTTCAAATATGCACCTGCTGGAATGAAAATAAATACCCAGAGCCATCTTTTTGTACCCATGAGGGAAGATAATTTTAAATGCCAGAGGTAGGGGAGATTACCAGCATACCACAACTTACCTTAGGGACAATGATTAACTAAGATTAAGAAGGAACATCCACACTTGTAGTAGAGGATTCCTGCCATTCCAAAGGAGTGGGTAAACTCAGCACTACTTATTTCAAATGAGGTTAATGTGCCTACAAGCCTTTTGGCTACTTTTTCTACCCTCCTCCTCTTTTCTTTAGCACTGAACTTGTCTTCTGGCGGAAAAAAAAACTCACCTCCCATTGGGTGGAGGCTGCTCAGTGTGTTCAGGTTCCCAGATGACGCAGCTGCTGTCTGCTGAAGGAGCTGCAAATAAAGCTAGACATTACACCAAAAAACAAAACAAGAGTGAGAGTGAGGGCTGGCTCCGCTTCTGGGAGAAAGTGCATCACACCACAGCCAGAGCGCCGTCACAAAGGGAATTCCCACTGCCCAGGCACCACATCGTAGCAAAGCATCAAGAGAATTCCCCTCACACAGTACAGCCAGAGCAGCACCACAGTGAAAATCCACGTTGCCCATGCATCACACTGCAGCCAAAGCAACAGCACAGCGCCTTCCCCGCTCCACGTAATCAAAGTCGAGGGAAGTTTAGAGCTAAGACACCAAGACAAACGCAGTAGAATCACTAGTGAGAGACAACCCCTACCCAAAGCACATCAGGCAGGATTGCCACGCCTAAGGATACACTACCTCAAACCAGACTTTACAGCTGACACTGTCAGCACAGGCCAAATGGCAAATGCCACCCCAAAACCAAAGTGAGAGAGAACCCTCTTCGCTTTCCTGACACACAGCAGCCATGAGAGAAATGTCAAGCTTCAGCTTGGAAGCCATTTAAAGGGATTTCCTATTCCTTTCTCCATTAACTAGGTGTTGTTATAAAAAATTCCAATCTACTAAACCTAAAGCAGTAGTAAAAAGAGTGAATGCCTCGACTTCAACAGTGCACCAGACCAAGAACGAGAGGAAATTTTCCTTTTCCCCAGGCCTTATATTGCATGAATACAGTTCTCACAGCTACTCTGGCAATCCACATGAGCCACAACACATCAGCTGATGAAAAGTTCACCCTTCAGGGACCCAGTAAAATCAACTAAAATCAGTCACAAACAGGAGACTACCCTCTGTTGTGTCTTTTTTGCTAAAGAGAGTAGTTTCTCTCTTATTTTCTGCGTAGATTCTTTTTTGGGGTTGTTTTGGTTCTGGTTTTTTGTTACTTTGTTTGTTTGTTTGTTTTTTCTATTTGGACAGCATCAAGTACTGTTCTAAGCTTCACTAAAAGGGGATGAGAGAAATAAAGGCTGAAAAAGGAAAGATGGAAGAGGAATACAAGAACTATGTCATTAGATAGACACGAAAAGGGCATTTATGTGGATAAACACTGAAGCCATAGCATGTGAAGAAAATCTTCCCAGCACAAAGTCATCCTACAGAAGACAAGGGGGTTGGGGGGGTGGAAGTTTTAGTAGTTAGGGCTACAGTAACTGGGGCTGAAATCCTTACTTAAATGTACCCTGACTAGTTGTTAGCATGTAACTTAATTTCAGCCTCCTCATCCACAAACTGGGGATTAAGAACCCTGCTCCTATACATCAGGAGCTTTCTAAATATGAATACATTAAACACTGCAAAACAATCAGACACTGTAACCCCTTGAAGAGTCAAAAAGAACCCAAATGAGAAACTCACTGCTAAGTATTGGGGTCCAAGTGTGTTGAGACCAGCCAGGTTTCCCCATACTGAGGCAGCACTGATCTGTTGCATTTGTTGTTGGAGTTGCTGAGCAATTCGTTTCTGCTCTTTGTCCTTCTGTGTGTCTGCAAATTTTACCACAATGGGAGAAGAGCAACCCTGCAAACAGCAATTCAAACGATCACATACTTGCTATCCCCAGCAGTCACAAAAATACAGTGTTAAGATTCAGTCACTGAAAGCACTATCCTCCCCCCTACATGCACATACACACACACACACACACACATATATATATATATATATATATTCAAACAGCACAAGCCATTAAAGGTTCAAAATCTCATTTGCTTTTAATTCTATTTTGTATTTTGCTATTTTCTCTGCAGATGAAGTTTCTATCTCTAGCTCTAAAACAGGAGTAGAACAAACACAAAGGTCCTGGAGTAGTATTTGCGAAGAAACACACACTGCACTACTTCTCTCTGCTCTCTAGTCCTCCAAACTCTATAGTGACTGCCTGACAAATTACATCTTCTCCTGCCACCCATGAACTTGTTTTACCTCCATGGTTTGTGCTTGGTGCATTGCTTTGATTGCTGTTTGTGCCATGGCTCTTGTTGTAAAAGTCACAAATGCACAACCTGGAGAAAGAACAAAAAGGAATCAAGTAATTCACTGCATCTGCAATTACTGGGATGAATAAAGAAATGAAAATGCCTACTTTGGGGAGAGCTGGGGGGTGGGAAGGGTGAATCACACAAAGAGCTGAAATGCCACCTTGAGTTGCAATAGGCAGCATTCAGTGGAGAACCTTCAACGTCAGAAAAGCTTCCTGCTTACCTCGGCTCAGGCCATCTGGGCCCCGTAATATCCTGCATTCTTCAATCTGCCCAAAGGGGGAGAACATCACTCGGATATCATTCTCATTGCACTTCTTGGATATCATTCCAATAAACAACTTCCTATCTTCTACTGCTAAGAAATCAAAGGATAAGAGTGTTACCAGCAAATATGTGCTTACAAGATCTTATTTTGTCAAGTTTTCTCCATCAGCTGCAGTTATTCCTTGTATTTAGGGCAGAGCCTTGTCAAACCAGATTCCCAATCATGGAATCTCTTCAGTTTAAGAGGATGCACATGAACCTGAAGGATGCCTGGTTTATGTTGGTTTATGTTTACATTTTGTTTCTCCCTTGCAAGCCTGTGAACTGCAAGAATGTAAGAAAAGGAAAATAATAATATATTGGATTCAGCACTTCCCTGTATCTCCTACATTCAATTCCTGGGGAGTGAGAGGAGACTTGTATGTATTTTATTGGATTATTTTCATCCTCTCTCCTCTCTCTTCTATCTTTAGACTACCAACATACCTAACTGTAACTAAACAAGCAAGTGAGCTGCAGAAAGCTGCTTTCTAGCCTCTTTATCATGCCAATTACTTAAATTCAGATCTGCTATTTCCTCATGCTCCTGTCTCAACAGTGGAAGCAACAGCAGTTGCTAAAACAGACCAGTTTTAGTTCTGTTTTGGATTCATCCATTCTGATCTGTACCAAAAGCATGAAAGCACCACCTCAAATCAGAAGGACGGACTGTGTGCTACTGTATCCTGCCTCTAAATGCTGATGCTACTAGATACATTAGTTGAAGAATATCTTTCAGTGTAAAGACTAAAAGATATTCTTATTAAAATAAATGGTCCAGAAAGACATTTCTCTTAACTATTCAGTTAGTGGTTACTAATGTCACTTTAAGGTCACTTAAGGGAGTGGGGTAAATTCCAGCCCAGAGCAGAACATTTTATGTCTCATTTTACTTATTTAAGGATGTTAGTCACCTCTGAAATACTTTTAAAGGATGAAGCAAATTATGCAGCATACCATTTGGAACTATAAACCAGTTTGCAAATACAACATACAGTACAATATAAAATGTAATATGATGAAGGCTCTGACACAATTTGAAGCTCCAAGAGAGAAAGTCTCCTATTTAGTGCCATGGTGGGGAGAAACCAGCTTATTTGCCAAGTTTTCTATGGTGTTGAAGAGGAAAATTCCAAACTATTCCAGCTGACATGACTTTAACTGACTACTAAATCTTAATGTTGTATGCAGTTCACTTTCAAGCTCTTAGAGCAGAAAGCTGCTTTCAAATTCTTTCTGCAATCCATTTTAGTTCAAGAGAACCAGAATCCCTTTTATTAATGGCAAGGTAAAATACTTTTAACTGATGCTTTCTTGTTGATATTTTCACCTACACCTTTTACTAAATATTATATTATTATATAATAATCTCAGAACTGTCATCTTAAAATTCCATTAAATATTTTTTTCCTCTTTCCATTTTTTCCCAGGATATTTGTGTGTATATAATGCAACATTAGTTTTAGTTTAGAGAATCTATTCTGTTCTCCCCCCAACAATACTTCAAAATAATTACTCTTTCCTAGATATATTTACACAGAAACATATTCTGTATACACATGGAGGAATTTGCAGATGGAATTACTCCTCCTATATGTCACTTGTACCTCTCATCTTCCATTTTCAATTATCTGAAGAGGTAAGCTTTCTGGAACTAGGATTATCTTCTTCATGATGCAACGCTAATCTTATAGTAACTGTGGCAAAGGAAGAAAATAAAACTCAGCCAAGACTAGAAAGGCTGAAACTACAAGATGCTGAACACTTTCTTTACTTATCTTGCAGCAATATATACAGACACCCACTCATCTGAACATGTATATATGTATGCATATAAACTCCTCATGCAAATACATGGATGAACAATCATTACCCAGTGGTAGATGCTTAATGTCTTAATCAATCTGAAATGGCCAATGTGCAGAAATATTCAGTTATTTCTCTACTGAACTGCTGTGAATTCTCAATCTCCTTTGAATACTACAAGAAGTAGTTTTGACTCCCACCACAGCTGCCACAGGCCTTGCCTGAAATGGGTCAAGCACTTGAAAAAGGATCTCTAGCTTTCATAGAATCATAGAACTGTTTGGGTTGGAAGGGACCTTAAAGCTCATCCAGTTCCAACCCCCCTGCCAGCAGCAGGGACACCTTCCACTAGACCAGGTTGCTCAAAGCCTCATCCAACCTGGCCTTCAACACTTCCAGGGAGGAGCAGCCACAGCTTCTCTGGGCAACCTGGGCCAGTGTCTGACCACCCTCACAGTGAAGAACTTCTTCCTAATGTCTCATCTAAACCTCCCCTCTTCCAGTTTAAAGCCATTACTCTTCATCCTATCACTACACTCCCTGATAAAAGAATTCCTCCCCATCTTTGATGCAGGCCCACTTTAAGTACTGGAAGGCTGCTATAAGGTCTCTCCAGAGCCTTCTCTTCTCCCTCAGCCTGTCCTCATAGGAGAGGTGCTCCAGCCCCCTGATCATCTTTGTGGCCCTTCTCTGGACCCACTCGAGCAGGTCCACGTCTTCCTTATGCTGGGGGCCCCAGAGCTGAACACAGTACGCCAGGTGGGGTCTCACGAGAGCAGAGTAGAGTGGAAGAATCACCTCCCTCAACCTGTTAGCCCTTCTTCTGACACAGCCCAGGATACAACTGGTTTTCTTGGCTGCAAGTGCACATTGCCAGCTTATATTCAGTTTTTCATCCACCAATACTCCAGAGTCCTTCTCCACAGGGCTGCTCTCAATCCACTTCTAGCCCAGCCTGTATCCATTTTTGGGGTTGCCCTGACCCAGCTGCCAGACCTTGCACTTGGCCCTGTTGAACTTCATGAGGTTCACGTGCGCCCACTTCTCTAGCCTGTTAAGGTCCCTCTGGATGGCATCCTGTCCCTCTAGAGTATCAACCACAGCACTCAGCTTGGTGTCATCTGTAAACTTGCTGAGGGTGCACTCAATCCCACTGTCCATGTCCCCAACAAAGATTTAAACCACCTTAGTACAAAGAAGAACTCACTGGATGTTTCCCTAACTGACAACATGGTTCTGCCACAAGCAGCAGCAGTGGGAGATACTGACTCATGGAATTTGAGAGACATCACTTATGCTACCAACTATATTGAAAACACACCTTTTTTTTTAAAATTATTTTTTAAAAAATCAGGTGTACAATTCAAGACGACAGATTCTGATGAATCAGAAGCTGTTCAACAACAGGAAAATCCTCAAGTTTCCCTATTAGCACAAATGATGCCATCAAACTCAGACTTTAGTACAGCTTACCATTACTCTTTTCACTGTCAGCTGGTTTCATCTGGATAGGATGGTGCATCTGAAACGTAAAAATATTATTTAATCCTTGTTGCATTCACTTTATACTACATGAAATACATCCCATTAGAATTGTGGAAGAAAGAAATGGTAGCCTAAATTGCCTCTACAGAAGTGCATATGTAACAATACATACGTTTCTACAAGAAAGAAAAGCTTTCCTAATGGTATGACATCATTCTTCCTCAGACAGTATTGCAGGAGCCATACCCACTCACTTCACTACCATGTTGTTCTCCCAAATGCTTCCAAATTCCCTTCAGATCTGTTATTATACGAATCTCATGACATTGCTCTTCTGAATAGTTCTTTTAAAACATTATTTGAGGGCAATGTAACATATGTTTGTACATCAGTGGTGCCAGAGTGCAGAAAAACAAGACAGGGTTGTGAAGAAAGCATGGCTCTTTTCTTACCCCTGGGAGGATCTTCATGTTGTGAAGAGCATTCTGTGCTTCTAGTGCAGCTTTACGGGTATAAAATGTAACAAAACAGCACCCTGCAAATGAAACAAAAAGAAAAAACACCATGAACGATAACGTGCTGTACAGAAATTTGAAGTCCCACTTGCATCCTTCCAATGCAAAGTGTATGACAAGTAGAAGAGGTCAGATACTGAAATAGGTAGGTACTACAGATTGTGACTGTTTAAAAAAGGTGTTTAAGTGTAATAAAACAGGATATATTCAGAACTGACCCAACATCACCAATACACCATTAAAACAAATATTTAGCTATATCTGCCAAATAGTTGTTGGCTATTTCCATTATCAAACTTCAACAATTACTTGCTAGGATCCAAAACTTACCTAGTTTCACAGGAAATAAAGATATTGCACATAAATGAGCTGCAAATCCAGGTACAACATTTAATAAGGATTTGATGTACACAAATGACTAATACCTCAATTTTATATTTTATCTGAAACTGTGACGCTTTCCAGCAACGTTTTGATCATACCATAGCATCACAACGATGCTCTAGAGCAGCAGAGTATTAATTTTATGTTCTGCTTTGCAATTATAATTCATACTCTTCAAACATCCCCATCACTTCTGAGCTCTAAAAGAAAAAAATAAGATTTTCCCCAGCTCAGCTAATGACTGGATCACAGTCCAAGAATAATTAGACACATAGACTTAAAGACCCTAAAGCCTGGGCTTGCATGCACACCTGCTCACAGAGAGCTCCAACATACAGGGATGTTTGACTAAGCAAACAGCTAAGATTATAACTGTGTGAAAGCAGCTGAGACCCCAAGTCCCACATAAAAAGTAGGGAAGTTCTCACCTTTGCTTTGAGGAGGGTTTTGGCTCCTGTCCCTCAAGACATTGATTTCATAGACAGCACCATACTGTTCAAAAAGTTCTCTTAGATCCTTCTCACACCAGCTCCGTGGGACCTGACCCACAAACATCTTGATAGCATCTAGATCAGGTTGGTCTGGGTGATCCAGTGTGCCATTCATTTTCTTTGAGCTATGAAAAACAAGAAGGAATTTCTGGTTTTTATCTTCCCACAGATTCTAGATGCTATTGCAGCTAGAAAAATTATGCTTACAGGGAGGTAAAATAAATGTATTTCTACATATATATATAAAAATATAATTAAAATATACAGAGAGACTCTTGCACATTCCCAGTCTTGCATACCAGAAAATATTCAGAAACATCATTCACATTCATTGGCAAGCTGTGCACTTGGAAACCAAACACTCTCTGCACAGCTGTTTAAAAACTTCTCCTAATGTTTGTTCCTATAGTGTAGTCAACAGCTGGGATTCAGGACATAAAATTTGTTGAGATGACTGAAAAATATCCCTGGTTCAGCTATATAAGATTTTACAGAAAAAGAAACCAGAACAGGAAGGAGCCTAAACTCAGTCTACCCACAGAGTACTGAAGTTATCGGTACCACCGCAAATGAGGGGGGAACTAGATGTGACTATCTAGAACGGTTTCCCAGGCTGAAGATCCATCTTAAAACAGAGGAACAAGTACAACTGAAGAGATGAGAAGTTCCATCGAAGGTTTACGAGGTAATAGTTCTTTGTGAAACTAGGGAGCTTTCAACAGCATTTGGGGAAAACAAACAAAACAAACAAAACAGGTTTAGGTTGTACATGAACAGTTTGGGATTGGACAACCTAGTCCAGACTGAATCAAGTTGAGTAATGGCAGGGTGTTAACATGGGGAAAAAAAGTCACTTGTTAGACTTAGACAACAACAAAGAAGTTTTGAGTATGGGAATGTTCAACAGGCTTCAAGGTGTTACATCTAGCCATAGGAAGAGTTCACATCCCGTTAATACAACGGTGTTACACTCCACCCAGCTCACTGACAGTCACACACAGCTTCCTGCACCACTCCTCGGTGTCTGCCAGCTGTAAAGTGAAGTCTCATCACCAGTAGTCACAGCCTGGCTGGTACACCACAGGATTTATCTCTGTGGAAGACTGGTTGTAACAACATCCCATTGCAGCTATAGCAATTAGTAAGTTAAAATTGCTGACCAACCCCTGTATAATCTAGAAAGGACATGGGGAGTGGCATAGTAACTACACAATGATTCCCTCCCGCCCCCAAACTCTTTGTTGAAGAATACAGGTGGCCTTCTTCCAGAGTTGTCACCTTTCTTCATCTCTGCTTTTTTCCTTTAAAGATAGGTTTTGATTGCCTTATTAACGACACATTAAACAGTGTTCCTCTCACTGTCCATCTGCAATCATGTTCCCCCCTAAATAGAATTAAAGAAAAAAAAAAAAATTCCAAAAGAGGTCATGTTTAGTTAATTTTTCCCCTCAATAGGCTGCTGTTCAGAGCCTAAGGAAAAACCGACGCCAGGGAAAGCTCATAATTTTTTAACTGTATGAACAGACCTCAGAAACAACAAAGCTTCTTACCAAAAGGGAAAGGAATCATCATAAATCCTTTCATTTATCTCTACCTTTCCACTCAGAAACGGCCAGCACCTCTCCAAATATCCAAGGTAAACAATACCTTTTACAAGGATGTAAACTACCTTCTTTCATCCAGTGTCTTTTCATTCCAATTGAGAACAACTGGAAATCATTTATCTTCTTCCAATAATAATTTTCAGCCCTGTCTTCTACACCATGGGTAGCATCAAGGACATAGAATGGCTCCTGTTAACTGGGCAACTCTTAACATGACCTCAATAGTATTTGAGGAATCTTTCATTCCGCATTAAAAGGTTTAGCCTGGAGTCACTAACAGGGAAGAACAGAAATTGTTCTCCCAAGAACTGATTTAATAACTGATTTTATAATACAAGCACCTGTAGCATACTATAAGCAGTACTGCCATATAGCTTTATTCCTTCTTAGCTCTCATCCCCAAAATTATCAGATAATTTTTAACCTCTATCCAGAACCCAACATCAAATGTCAATGCCCACTAGGATTTCTTTACTAAGAAAACAAACTGCAGGCTTTCTCCTATCTCTCTTTCCCCCGGGCACCAAGGGGGGTTCATCAGAGAGCAGAGGCTTCAGCGGCAGCAATTTCAACTATCACTTTCGTTAAAAAGTTAAGACATGAAAATAAAATACTTACACAGGGCTAGCATTCAAGGAGCAATGGTCCACCATCATCTCTGGGAGGAAATCCAACTTGAACGCAGCCATCACCTCAGTCTGTGTCAAACTACTAACACTAAATCAGTGTACTGCCTAACGCCCAAACAACGCCACTTCCAAAAGTCCTGCAGGTCTTAACACTCAGCCACACAAAAAACACTCAAACCACAGAAACAGAAGCTCAGGGAGACCAGCAATAGACACCACAGAAACAGGCTGGACTGGGAAAGGGACATGGAATCCCAGATTAAAAAGGGGATGTGACCATGTGAAGGGAGGCTCAGCTTAATACACAATGAAAATGCTGATGCACTGGGCTTGTTTTGTGCAATTTTCCCTGGCGAAGCAGTACTGAGTGCACTGTCAGATAAACAGAGTGTCAGATCCATGAAGATAGCAATGGGTAACAGACCAGAAAGAATACAAACTCCAGTCTTTCCATCCCCAACTAACTCCTTGCCTCCCAAAATGGCAGTCCATGGCCTTGAGGTTCAGACAGACACTTTCCGTATCACCAACACTACAGGTGTGAAGTCAAGAGCTTCCTTCACCATAAACATTTCCGATGGCTGATCTCACTCTTTTCACCTTGTGAACTATTTCTGACACTCTCCTAAATTCTAGGGAGAAAAACCCAAACCAGAATGTTTCTCTGAACCTGCTAAAAATCAAAGCTAAGAAGATTTCTTACTCAAAAATTCCTTAACTACCACAGAACGTCAAAACCTACTCCTTTTATAGAAGGAAAACGTACATTGCTCTAGAAACAATACTTTGCCCATCACGAGTCTATAAATGCAGAGATATACAGAGCCTGGAGATGATAAAGAA
>NW_010287541.1:38694-65875 GCF_000700745.2 Antrostomus carolinensis
TGAAAGCACTGATCAGAACACCTCAGCTGCTCCATCATTAAAACAGCAATAACATGTTGATCAAGAAACTGTGAGGTGTATTTATACACACAATACAGACCTCTTGTTACATCTCCAATACCCAGACTAACGGGGAGATAATCTGGATAATACTGGATGCACTGTGAGATGCAGAGATATTTGATTACAGACAGAGTGCTGCAGAAGCAGCTGGGTGTATCTGAGCACTCCAGGTGTGATTAATTCAAGTCCAACATGGATTCAGATTAAGTCATATGTATGTGGTTGATACAACCACAAAATAAGCTCTTAGAGCATCAAGGAATGCACGCTGTGGCAGCTGTGATGGCCAGTATATACAGCTTTCTTCATGCTTGCACTTTAACAGCATGTCAATTATTTTTTCATAAATAACCATTTCCAACCTCTGAAAGAAAAAAAAAAGAGTATTTCCTATTTTCTGCCTACAGTGAGGTTAATTGAAAGGTTATTAAAAGGAGTTAGGCCTCATAATACAAAGAAATATGCATGTTACTGCAAAATAAGAGAGGATGTGAATTTAGCACGCTTCAGATACTCAACAGTTACTACTTCACACATGTTTACATGCAGTAAATGCAAGGAAGGCTATTCTTTAATGAAAAAGGTGTAAGTTACCTGCTAAGTGTAAGTTACCACCATTAAAGAGCACAGCTCACTTTATTAGCTCCCAGTAAATTGCTGTACCTACCTTCAGATGCATCTTACAGGCTTCCCACTTGACAAGTGCTATGTTGTGTAAAACACATCATATTCAAATGCTGAATTGAGCCTGGAGCTCACTTGATGGTTTTGCTAAAATGAGCCCACAGAAACACTTCAGGTTTTTAGGATTAGAACAGCAGAAGATATGGTGGGGTTCTTGCCACTGTTCACATAAATCTATCGACCAACACTGTAAATTCTGGTCTTACCCATGAAGACCAGAATTAATTCCTTCTGGTTTTCCAGTCATCTTTAGCTTTTTAAAGTAGCCAGTAAAGTACCCAGCAACCATGCTCACTGCAAGTTCAATGAAAGATGATGCTGGCAACAGATATTCCAGAAAATAGGTTTTAAAAAGGTTACTGAGATTGATTAGTTTACTGAAGAAAATCCCTAAGTCATTATCGTTTGATCCTATTCCCACCCTTTCCCTCATCTCTCTGCTCCCCAAAATGGAGGGTGTGGAGTCTCCTTCTCTGGAGACATTCAAGACCCGCCTGGACGCCTTCCTGTGCGATCTCATTTAGGTTCCTGCTCTGGCAGGGGGATTGGACTGGATGATCTTTCGAGGTCCCTTCCAATCCCTAATATTCTGTGATTCTGTGAAGTCAAATCTGCTTGTTCCATTAAGACAAAACTGCAACAAGTTACAGGCATTGTCACGCTGTTATACTCCACGTCAAATTCAGTCTGCTGGCTTTGATAATTTAAACATTAGTTTTGTGCAACTATCCTGCTACACATTATTTTTTAATTCTTGTTATACTTACTCTCATTTTTCTTGAGAAGTGCTCACTTCATTCGATGAACAATGCCAAAAATATTTTACATGCTGTTATGTAAAATTCAAGGGGGAAGGAAGAATCAATACCAGAATGGTGAATAAATATGTGAAGGCATGTTAGCCAAGACTCAGTGCCCCAGGGCAACATGCTTCTGCAGTAAGGATAGCAATTTCAGTGACAAAACACTAGTGTACAAACAGGTTTAATGTCATTTAGTTAAAGACATCAGGTTAGTGAAATTGAAAGACATACGGACTTCACTTGTGCAAATATCCAAAAGAGTGGAAAAAGATGGTGTTTTGTTACTGCACAGAAATAAGAAGAATTAAATGAGGAATCAATGTTACTCTGGAATTATAAAAACCACAAGTCATCCTAGCCATTGGCCACAAAGAAAGAAAAATAAGAGAGCTAAACACACTTATTTTTTGCTCAGATGTCAAATTCCTGCCAGCTTCCAGATCCATTCTTTGACTGTTTCTATTCAAAGGATAATAGAAACAATGTCTGAAATTCCAAGCTCTATGGACTGCAGCTACACATTTAAATGTGATGCTAATCTGACAATATGAACATTAAAAAGTTCTACATAGTGCAGATGAAATCTCACTTTTTTTTACACTTCTGAAGCCCTGGATTAGCTGCAGAATATATTGCTATATATGCTCCTCAGAGATTGCAGGGTATAAATGCTCTAAGTTTTGCTTTTATTTTTAAGTTTACAGAATTACATCACACCCTGAGGGTCAAAACCAAAAACCCCCCACAAAACAAAACAAAAAACTTGTGTCCTATTTTCTTTCCTAAAAAAGCCTTGCTCATTTCAATGAGCAATTAACTCTGAAAGCTAAAGATAATACCAGCTTTTATTTTATACAGTCTGAACCTCAGACAACGTACACAAATCTGAGGGACTACTGGGATGGTGAGAGTGAACTATGGGAAAGGATGCAAAGCTATGGGGAAATCAGAGGCTGTGAAGCTCTGAAGGAGACAGGTCCCAGAATAAACTTCCCCTGGTATTATCTGTGCATATCCAGATCCCTGCCACTGTTGCTGAATTGCAGTTTTGTTTTTAAACAGATAACCCCCAGGTTACAGGCACCAAAATACAGTAAACCACTTATCGATATTTTCTTGTTCCACTGTTGATCATGTAATCGTGTGGTCAGAATGTTTTCTGCCTGTGTTGAAATGCAAACTGTCTCCCCATGCCTCACTGGGTACAAAAAGCCCCTTACCTAGTTGCCAAAACTGCAGTTTCTTCCTCTGCCAATCTCTACGCCAGTTATGCACCGCGAGTACACAAACCTGACACGTTCAGAATGTTGAATTTACCATCAAAATAGATGAAGTTTCAGGCTGCCTACAATTCAGATTCAATTAATTGAAAAGTATATTTATTTATAGGAATTTTTTGTAGAAGTTCCCAGGTGGAGAAAATGGACAGGAAGGGATGACAATGGCTTGTATCTCAGAAACAGCAAAGTTTCACGGTGCTCTCTCTTAGGCATTTATCTGACAGCATTTAATTTCTCCATACTCTCCAAACCTAGATGGATTTTCACAAATTAGGTAACTAAATTTTATTCTAAAAATAGATAATAAACTTTTTTCCCCTTCCTCAAAGTATTTCTGGGGAAGAAAAAAAAAAATAATTGAGATAATGAATAAATTCTTGACCACCTTCTCTGGCTTGTGAATGATGTCCTGTTTACCTGGAGCTTCTAATCCAATTAATTCTGTGAAAGCTCAAAAAGAATGAATTCCAGACTTCTGTCTGACTGAAGAATCCCCAGGACTCCCAGCTCTCTGTCTGCAGATGCAGCAGGAAGTCTCCTATCCTTCTGGCTTACAGGAGGATGTTTTCTCTGCCTAAGAACTCTTAGAAAGGGAAAAATAAAATGGCAGCTAAACTTACCCTTTTCTCTGATAGTAAAGAGAAATGATTCAAAATAAATTATACAGAAGCTATTTTTCTACAATGAAGGGATCAGGTTATTTTTCTGGAAAAAAAAATGAGATAAAACTTGCACTGAAGTGAACAAATTTGCTACTACAATGAATTCTAAAGACGGACAAGAAACACATACAGGTACATCTTATTTTAAATTGTCTACAGGCTTTCTCAAATACATAAAGAATACACAATTCTTATTTTGAAAGCTCTGCTTCTTTCTGTTCCTCCTGCCTTCTTACTGCTATGCAACATTCACTTGAAACAGAACCTACTGCCACACAATTCACAAAGGAGTTGTAGTTTCCTACGTTCATAGGAGTAAAGCAGGAGACTGGCAAAGCCAAGTTTGAAACTGGTAAGAGGGAACATTTCTTACTGAATTCATAGGTAAAATAAATATTTAGTGGTGGTGACTTTTGTCATCCTGTCAAAGCCTGACAGGGTGTGAGCACAACTGGATGCTTGCAGGGATGTGTTTTTCCACTTCTATTTACTGAATGTATATAGGAATTCAAAATGTTTGGGTTTTTTTAAACAGATAACCCATGGGCTATATGCATCAAAATACTGCACTAAAGAACTACCACCTTCTGGCTAACATTAGGAAGGAACAACTAAATAACCTCAGCTTTAAACACAGACTAATCAATAATTATTAAGTTTTTAGATCCATTTGTCTAATGTACATAGTACCACGCATTATCAGTAGGAAACCACAAACCAGACCGTGTCCAGTGTGGCAGTTCTCACTTTAGATCCATTTGTCTAATGCACATTTAAACCAGACCGTGTCCAGTGTGGCAGTTCTCAAGTTCCTTAGTCACAACTTTTTATCTTTCTAAAATCAACACAATCCTCATGTGAAAATACATCCTTCAGGCACTTCTACATGTTTAGCTGTCCAGACCACAGCCAACAGCCAGACTAGTTCAGAGCTATTTGCACACTGATGGGCAAAGGGCAAGAGTTGAGCGTTCTGTTTTGACCTCCTTCCTCACTTAATGCTAAATGATTAGGAACATAACGCCTCGAGATAATTATTGCTCTGACAAATTTATTTCAATACGAACAGTGGAATCAAATGTTTTCAGGAAGGAACGATGGTACAAGGCTTGTGCATCGTCTCCTTTAAAAACAGGCCAATAAAAATCCAACTGAGCTCTCCATAGCAGATTTCTATTATTCTATTCTATTATTTCTATTAATCAAAATACTTCTAGATTAGAGCACAGACTGCACACAGACATCCAGTTCCTCCTGTTTGTTCCCCGTGCTGCATGTATTAGTGCAAAGGCACTTCAAAGGGACCAATAAAGTAGTTAGGACACCAGGTCTTTAGACAGGCCAGTGACTTTAAGCCATTATTTTGCTGGAAGTACAAACAGTAAAGTCCAGGAATCAACTAATGCTCTGATAGAAACATCTTTGACCTTAACGAAACAGCAAAAATAAGTAAGGAATAGATAATATTGCATGTACAGTACTATCCACATACCAACACGATGCCAAACAGTTCTGCTTTGACCATCACACATTTATTTGTCTGACCAGTCTCAACAGTCCTTTGGCTTTTATTTCAAACAAGCAATGAAATGAATGCACATGTCAACTGTAACAGGGCGTGTGTGGCTATTATCTTCTTAAGCAGTTAGTATTGCCAAGGTAACTTTTCAAAGGACAGCTAAGAAAGCAAAATCTTAATGATTGATACAGCAGCATTCCTCCTCTGAGGAGGAAAGGAGATGGTATTTTATACAAAAAGTAGCAGATTTTTCAGACTCCTTGTTGGCAGGATTAGTGCAGATGCAATGAACTTACACCGAGTGCAAGAACAGAGTGGACAAGTACTTGGAAGAGACCCATCAGAGGCTACCAAACCACAACAGATTAGGTTCTCCTGAGCTGAAAACAGAGAGGCTGAGAGACCACTGAGTCAGTTTTGTGGTGAAAACAAACACTATAGATTGATTATTAGCCTTTGTGAATGGCAAAGATCGGTCTGGAACATGCCAAAGAGCAGGAGTACGCCTATGTGCTTGCGCTGGGACAAAACAAAAAGCACTATGGAAAAAAAAGAATTGTCCTGTTAAAACTACTCAAGAACTGAACTATACACATAGTAGGTAAATGCTAATTAAAAATGCTCAGCTACTATCAGCATTATATTCAATTGCTTTAATAAGTAACACCAAACCCACCCATCGCTCCATTCCCCCCAAACTACACAATAAGAAACCCCAAAACCCCCTAAAACCCACACCTCTGGACTTCCAAGAAAAGTTCCAGCACAGACAGTAACCAGTATATATGTTTTCCCCTCTTTTTAAAATGCCTTGCAATTGCTTTCAATATGTCATCATACAACCGAAGAACAAATTCAATCTGTGGTGTACTCAATATCTGGCTCATTCCTGAGGACAACTTACACCAAGTGGCAGATGGTTGCTCTGCAACACGAGAGCTTATCTACCAGGCAACAGGTTACAACATCTGCTCAAATCTGAGAAGCCAAAAAAACTGCAACCAGGTCCTGCTCTGCCAATAACAGCAAGTAACAGGATGTCTAACAACAACCCAAGCAGCTGAACCACCAGTCTTAAAACCTTCTTATAGCAGATAAATGAATTCACAGACTTTAAGACAGTGGCCTCCAGACTCCTTCAATTTTCCTCTCATCTCCCTCTGACCCATTGCCTCTTCATCTGCTTGCCCGAGAGGGGACACGAGTGTGCTGTGAATATCCTGATGGGGCTGTGGGGATCGGAATTCTGCAATGGGAGCGACCCACAGCTCTGCAGACAGACAATGATCTGCTTCTCCAGGGCTGAACAGCTGCACGATGCTACCCCGAGTTTCACTTTTTTAGCGCGTAGCTGTCAGCTAACACAGCAGCACGAGGCTGCTAACCCAGTGCTTGACCCGCTGCAGCTGCCTCTGCTGCTTCAGTGATGATTCCGCAAAGGCTTGCACAGGCACTACCAAAAACAGAGGGGAAAAATAATGGAACAGACTGGCCATGAAACTGCCTCCTGATGCTGATCTCAAATACCCACCTCTGACCATGAAATTCTTCATCACCCACCCGCAACAAGGAATAAGCAAGCTGACAGCCTCCAAAGCTCTCTGGTTTGAGATTACAGAAACACAGAATGGTTTGGGTTGGAAGGGACCTTAAAGATCACCCAGTTCCAACCCCCCTGCCATCAGCAGGGACACCTTCCACTAGACCAGGTTGCTCAAAGCCTCATCCAGCCTGGCCTTCAACACTTCCAGGGAGGAGCAGCCACAGCTTCTCTGGGCAACCTGTTCCAGTGTCTCACCACCCTCACAGTGAAGAACTTCTTCCTAATATCCAATCTAAACCTCCCCTCTTTCAGTTTAAACCCATTTCCCCTTGTTTTGTCATTAACTGCCCTTATGAAAAGTCCCTCCCCAGCTTTCTTGTAGCCCCTTCAGGTACTGGGAGGCCGCTATAAGATCTCCCTGGAGCCTTCTCTTCTCCAGGCTGAACAGCCCCAACTCTCTCAGCCTGTCCTCATAGGAGAGCTGCTCCAGTTTACTCCAATTTTTTTTTGCATTATTTTGAGATACATCACAACTATTATTCCCAGAATGTGTATCTATTTAACTATTCTTTATAAAAAGGCAGAAACTCCAAAGAACTTTGAATATCACAGTTTGCAACAGTGTAATTTACAGAGCAACAGACAACTTCAGTTACTATTTACCCAGATTTTTCCAAAGGCAGCCAGTACCCACCCAGCCTGTTTCCAAGGAGAGTATTTGTGCACAGGAGGGTAATAGTCTACTACATTAGCACAGTGAAAGAAATAAAAAAGATGTCCATCTAAGTAAAATCTTCAAATTAAACTATTTTCCTAGAAACTCCATTTTCTCTTTGATGTTTAATTATCTCCTTCTTACACCTGTTCCCCAGTGACAAATTAAACATTTCCATTAATCCTCACAGAAATAAAACAAGAGAGGTACCTGGATTGTTGAGTTTCCCTTACAGTGTAAGACATTTTCTTTTGCTAGCTTTAGACTTCAAGTGTGTAATTAAGTTCCCAATTCTGACCTTCAGAATAGTGATCTGAAAAACATATTAAATTTCTGTCTTTCCCAGATAAATTTTGTTTCCTTATCTTGTGTATTTCCTCATTTCTTTCAGACTAAAGGAATGGAGAGGGAGACAAATATCAGCTATTTCTTGGTAGTAGTAGTGAATTTTAAAAAAACAAACCCAAAAAAATCATAACACAGTAAAACTTATTGTGATGCAAAGAAGATGGCAAAGATCTGGCTGAGAAGACAATGTATGAAAGATACTACACACAAAGCAAATAAGCAGATGAACAAATTGCTAAAAGACTAAATCATTAATTTGGGGCAATTAATGCAGGACAACTTATTAGAGCATCTGTACTTGTAGAACAGGTAACAATAAGCCTTAATGCAGGCTTCCCAGGATAATTAATTTTGGCAAATCATAGACCAGGAGTAATTATCACATTTATCCCTCTTTGCAAGACATGTTACAATTAATAATTGATATGAGGAAAAAGCATTAATGTATGAATCCCAGGGCAATTGCTTTTAAAGCAGAAGCTTATAGGTTTATTCCTCTCTTTCTGTGAAGATATATAAGCATTAAAAACAACAACATGAGAAAAGATTTAATATTTTTATCCTTATCTGTAGGTTTTGGGGGCGTTTTGGTAAATAGATGTGAAATGTATATTCCAGGTACTGCTTAAACTCTACAAGAAGGTATGACAGAGAAAATTTAAGTTGAAAAATATTTTTTTAAACATCTGCCAACATTCCAGCAGTTTGGGAAGCATCTTGAGTTTTTATCATCACAGTGCCAGAACACAATGCTAATATTTTATGAGAAAAACTATGGAAATCTTAAGTATCTAAGAGAGATCTGAAAGTCCTGTAGACACTCTGGCACTGTAGAAAGAAAAAAA
Organism: Antrostomus carolinensis; assembly: GCF_000700745.2. NCBI lineage: Eukaryota > Metazoa > Chordata > Aves > Caprimulgiformes > Caprimulgidae > Antrostomus > Antrostomus carolinensis. Next base: position 47,157 of record NW_010287541.1, read on the forward strand.
TCTTGAGGAAGGAGGAAAAATGGCTTGGTCACAACAATAGTAAGAGGAAATAAAGGCAGTGGTATGACACAGAACAGGAGACAAGGCAGGAAATGAGAGCATAAGAAGTGAGGACACACATTTCTACCCCGTGAAAGGACAGAGAACTACTAAAATGGGACAGGATGGAACATTTAAGGCAGTAGCAATATTTAAGGGTTTTCTTCTCCCCCCTCTTTCTTTTTGTTTATTGACTGAATTCAGACCACGAGACACACAGAAAGTGCAGGTGATAAATCACACTTGTACTTCAACACTTAAATCTTCAGTAGAAGAGAGTAAGGATACTAATGCTTGCAAGCCATCATGACCTGAAAGCAGAAGTATAGACCCACTTATACCACCTTTCCCCTCCTTCTCTCCCCAAATGTTGTCTCTGAGCTTACAAAAATGATTTTTTAATATTTTTTTTTTTCCTTCCTTAAACCTGAAGTTTACCTTCAGATATTTCAGCCTTTTGTGCAAGAAACAAGCCTGCAAGCAATTCTATGGAACAGAATACTTTAGATCTCCTTCAGCTTTTAAACTTTGCAAATACAAACACAAGACCTAGAAATCTGGTTTCAAATAGGTGTGTATTTTGCTGTCTTTTCCTGTATTACAGGAATCTGCAGCTCTGTACTTAGTTAAAAAGATGCACTGGAAACAAACATTTTGTCATCTCTGCAATATTTGCTAGAGAGATTTTCAAAGAATCAACTACACATTTTAGGTTAGTTTTCTGCCACCAAAACAGAACTAGAAGTTATTCTTCTGCTAAGGAGCTGGAAATCCACTGGGTCCTGGAAAGCTTTGAACAGTCTGCTTGCCTTCAAGCCAAAACATGCCACAAAACACTACAATGGGCAAAGCAACTACATTTACACAGAGAATTGCTGTGTGGTTGCATACTGGACCCAGGGGAGACTACAGAGACAGCTATACAATTCCAGGACCATACCACATATGAAGATTGTTGTATTACCCTACGCAATAACTACAGTGAATCTAAAATGTCTTTAACTAAGGTTTATTGCAAGCTACATACCTTGTGTAGGAGTAAAATCCTTAAAGTAAGAACTGGTCAGAGTTACTTTTTTTTTTACTCAAAAAATGTAACATGTAATCTTAACTCAAAGGAGCCAACTTCCTATTATTAAATCATTTTAAAACCTCTCCTTTCTGAAATGTCTCATAATAGCAGTCAGACCTGTTTAAAAATCTTTCTGAAGTATGACAAAAGCTTTTTTTTTGTTCCTCTGTTAAGTTTCAAGAGACCTTTCAGACTAAACAAAGCAACAAGTCTCAAGTTTCATTGTCCTTAGCAGCCATCGGAACAGCCATTTTGAGGAGTCACAGAATGGTGGGGGTTGGAAGGGAGCTCAGGAGATCATCCAGTCCAACCCCCCTGCCAAAGCAGGTTTCCTACACCAGGCTGCACAGGAAAGTGTCCAGGTGGGTTTGGAACATCTCCAAAGATGGAGAAGTCACAAGTAAATTTCTCAAAAGTACTTTCAGAAATAGTCTTATAAGTTGCATAAATGTTGGAGATACTTTCCCCTTTAGAAACAAAGTTGACTCATAAAGTAAAGTTGAATGGCACACTGCAGCCCATACCTAGGCTGGGAGTGAATTTTGCCCAGAGCTCAGCAAACCATGATGCTTCCCACATTTCTACAGGTGGTTTTGTGTCTCTTACAGGTCACCTTTTCTTGGGGGGGACCTGAAGCTGGGTGCTGCCATCCCCAGCAGTAGGAGGGGGTGCATGGTCCCTGAATGGCCCCCATCCCTGTCCCTCTTGAACTGGGGAGCCCAGAACTGGACACAATATTCCAGATGTGGCCTCACCAGGGCAGAGTAGAGGGGGAGGAGAACCAGAACCTCCCTCAACCTGCTGGTCACGCTCTTTTTAATGCACCCCAGGTTACTGTTGGCCTTCCTAGCCACAGGGCGCACTGCTGAGTCCTTCAATCTCAAATTGTTTCTACTAATACCTCTAACTTTTTGTTGCATGTTACCTGAAGAGAGCTCAAATGCAGCCCAGACAGCACATAACGCCGTTAACACAGTAATCACTGCAATAATAATTCCTATGCAGTGCCTCAGCTTGGCACACGATGAGGCGTGACGTCCCCTGGCTCTTGGCACAAGGCTGCAAAGGTACCAGCACAGCTCCAGTATTGTCCATGGGCACAGTGGAGGAGATCAGAATGGGATGTGGTATCCCTGGAAAGGCAAACAATTCAAGCTACCACATACATTGTGGGGTAGAAAAGATCAACAGATGCAATAAGGGAAGCTCTGGCATCACTCCTGGCACAGAATAAATGCCATTGATTTAGGAAGTTGTTGTTTTGTTATCTTGTCTCCTAATCAAAGTTCAGATTCCTGGTGCATATTTTGGACAAGCAGTCACGTGCAAAACTTTACTAGCTTTTCATCTACATGTGCAGGACCATAATGAGTATGTTTCTCAAAAATACCTAAACCTTCCAAGTTTCTAGAGTCAAAAGAGAAACAGTAGATGTGCCTCAGTTTTCCCAATCAACTAAGAAAATAGAGCCATACCCATCTAAAAATTTCCTCTTTAATCAGGTCTAAGTAACCACTAGATTAGATACTACAGTAAGTTTCAACTTCAGGAAGAGCTAAGCCCAGAAAGAATGAAGAATACTCTGATCCAGATCAGTCCCTCCAAAGAAAGTAATCTATAACCAAACTTACTTCTACTTTTCTGAACTACAAATGGCTTTAGAATACTGAGGAAGAATTAACTTCTCTTATGGCAGAAGAACCAAAGTTCCTTCTAAGTAGATAAACCTACAATCTTTTAATGTCCATTTTCATCTCCATGCCAGAGACTTCCATTGTGGAAGGGCCTCAGATCTGCAGAAATTTTATGTGAAGACAGACGTGTTTCAGATAAAAAACAGATAAGTTGCTATTCTTCATCACACAACATGCCCAGGGATCTGTTCCAATGGAGTTTTCACTAGAGTTTACTAGAAAAACAACAGGATCATCCTAAAGGAGAGGCAGGGCAGTAAGAACAGTATGAACACTACAGTGCTATCTATTCACAGGGCATTTAAAGAGGATAAAGGCATTTCTGTCCTCCAGCAAAATATCAGCACAGTGAGTATGGATAGTACAAGAGTCAGTGCAGGGGTAGGAGATCCTCAGCCTTGAAACTGTCAGCGCTCATAAGGCACTTTTAAGACAATAACATTTGACAGGAGAACAACTGTTTAATTGGCTTTGGTAAAGTGTGGCACATAAATTTCTGAATACAAGAAGCAATCTTGAGTCTCAGAGTAAAATCCCTATTTAAAAAAATGTCTGGTTAAAGACAGCAGCTACCAGAAAAGTGGGGAAAAAAAACAAGTGCTATTTCAAAGGCCAATTAATTCCTTCTCTCAAAGCAACTCTGATTCCTCCTCAACTTTTATTCTCTGTACCAGACCAGAAGCAGAATGCCATCAGCTTTATTCTGACATATCTCTATGGAGTTAATTTATGGAGTTAATCATCATAAGAAGCATTTCATACTGGGATGCACACAAACAACTTCACATACCATTATCAGATGCTCAAGGAAAGATTCAATCGTGTTTCATTTGATACATTTCTACATTCACATTAAGGCACATGAATTCAACTTTATGGTGCTCTTAAGAAACCACAGATCTTTCACCAAATGGAAGTTTTCCATTCTGTGACTTATTTTCAGCAGCCATAAACTTGATTATTATTTTGTTATTTAAATAATCTGATTACTTTGTTAGTTAAGTAATCCAAATCTATTGATTCTGGACCTGTGTTTTGTAATTGGCAGAATCCCATGAGTCTGAAAAACTAGGTCCCATCAGATTAGTCTGTCTCAAAAGATACAAACTCTTCAGAGAAAAACACAAATAGATGACTACTATTCTTTCTTTTCTATCTTCTGTAGGGTTCTGATGGATCAGCAAAGGAGCAGGAGGGGCAGAGTACAGAGCACCAGTCACTTAGAAAAGAAGCTGAGTGTTTTCCAACACCCACAATGCCTGGAGACCAGTGTCCTCAAACCAGTACTTCCAAATACAGAGGTCAATCACCAATGCTCTACAAATCACTTGAAAATGAAGGTGCTGCTGGATTTCTTAATCCAACTTTAGTTCTTTCTACCCTGATGAATAACATATGGAGAGACAGGACATTCTGCATTTGAAAGACAAATTTGATTTTCTTTGACACAGACATGATTAAATCCTTTCCAGTGTATTTATGAAAACTGTAGCAAATGTCTGACCATAGTAGAAAACAAGTGTTTCCTCAAGACAATATAAAAATTAAATTCTCCCTTGTTGTCTACAGACTAAAGAACACTTTAAGAGTAAAAATTACAGCACTTTAAGCATGACAATGTTACTTAACACAGAAGTTACAGGTCAGCTGTTCTGAGAAATATATTCAAACTCTTAAGATCAGACAGTCTGAACTATTCTTTTGCTATTCCTCTGACCCTACAGTAAATAATCCCCACTTGCTATACCAGAGAAATAACAACTTGATCACAAAAGAGCTTTTTACTGGGTTGTCAAGCTGACTTTGTCTACCATGCAGTCAAACTATCACAAGAACCAAGCATACTCAGTTGGAAACTGAGTAAGAGAGGAAGGGGGAATTGTCTCACCTGTCTCACGAAACTAAACCCTACTGGACTTCAGGCATTAAGAAAGTTGCACCAGAAGACCCTCACATTTGGCTCCAAGTATGTTCACACCAGACTATGTTCCTGTTCTGCAGCACATTATCAAGTCTGTCTCAGCCTGGAGGGAGTTGTTCCACTAATACTCACCTTTAGGTTCTCATGCACCACAGAGTACCCGAGATCTGCTCTGGTCAAGAAATTACTAGGAAGACACGCATTTCTACTTTGCAGTTCAATTATATTTCTAAAATTATTAAATTATGTTATATTTCTAAAATTATTACATTACAGAAGCAGGTAAAAAGGCCTACTGCCTTGGTACTTGCAGTCCTAAAGTGTTAACACTCCCAGCCCCCTTTAGCAGTACAAAGGCAGGAAACTGCAAAGAGTTTAAGGTTCAGGAACGCTGCTCACTGCAGTGGAAAACGATCACTTTCATCATTGAAAGTAAAAAAAACCTTCTCTCTAAACCTTTGAAAAGAAGCTCCAGTACGAAACCGAGGAATGCAAACTGCAGCTGGTTCATACCTGCAGCTATGCACTTCGCTCTGGCCGTTCCAGTCTTCACTCTGAAAGACAAGGAAAAAACAGGCATTAAGTACTCCAGAGTTAAAAGTCAGGTAGTAACAATCATTACAACACTAACTCCATCTTGTAAAAAGCTGAGGACTGTGGAAGTAAAGCATATTTCTAGTAAGAGAAGTCATCATGAGGTGGTAACAACCTTCAAAAACTTCAAAAAATGAAGTCACACATTTCAAAAATACAGAAAATAAATGAAAGGGTACAAAAGAAACGACTGAAAACACAACATGGCTGAGAACACAAGTATTGTAGCTTCTCAATAACATTCAGTGGACTCACCCTACCTGTCTGGCTCTGTTAGCTCTCATGACAGAAGCAGAGTTACCACAGCAGTACCCCACAATCCTAAATTCCTGTGTTACATTATTTTGACAGCAGCAGCACTAACATGTGACAATGAACATGCAGACGGGAACTCGAATGTAAGATAGCACAGATGGAAATGTATGAAAAGCTCTGAATTAAGGAACACAAAGAACTAACCACACAAGGAAAAAAATGTTATTTCTACATTTTAAGCAAATCATCAACCAGGTGCCATACAGCCTTTCTGTGTGAGGACCTCATAAAGTAGGGGATGCTACTCTGATTCAGGGTTCTCTCTCTGCAGACTCAGTAACTGCCCCACAACACCAGCTAGCAGACACTGAAATACAAACTTTGGGTTTTTTTAGCTGCTGTTTGGGGGGTTGTTTTGTTTTGTTTTGGTCTTTTTTTAAGGATTTCTTCTCTGCTTCCTCCTAGGTTATTTTGCAGAACTATACTCATGGTTGTCTAGTGGTACTTCACAGAAAATCCAAATCTGTTTACTTATCTAGAGGTACCAAACCAAAAACTGCAACCATCTGCAAAGGAGAAGAGTTTTACAAGGTTGAATTCCCACATTTTCACTGCTTTGCAGGCCCCTTCACTGCCTTTGTCCTATATTCTTTGAGAAGTGCAGGTAAGTGATCCATATCCTCTTCTAACTTGTCTTGTAATATACTTATTATAATAATTATCTATTATTATTATCTATTATAATAATAATTATCTATTATCACATGTACTCATGCCCTCTTTTTCAGAGGGAGATATCCTGAGAATTTATTTATCCCTATTTTGTAGTAATTTTCAACTATTCTAATTTCTTCCTAATTTGTTCAATTAATTTAATGAAATACTGTACCCTCTAAAGGAACACAGAATCCTAAACAGAACAACAAAAATAATTTTCTTACAATACTAGGTCAGAACAATAAAAGTCAATCCATGAATCCTGAGAAAAGTAACTCGGTTATCCGAAATGTGCATTTTCAAAATTACAAATTTACCTTTTCTAGAATATTACTGAAAACTGACTGTTGGTTAGGAAACACTTTACATACTTATTTTTGTTCTGTTTCACAATAATAACCTGGAATATGAAGATCCTACTAGTGATTCAGGCAAATATGTTACCTGAGGACACGTCCTTCCACCTCACCCACATTCCTTTGCTTTTTTGAAGTTTAATTAAAGAATATTTGTTTATGGCCAAAAAAGTGTCTCAGATTCCTACTAACAGACCTGGCTTCAAAACACCATGTAACACAATATTTTTGTTTTCTTCTTCTTAAACACAATCTTGCCAGGTATTTAAGCCCTATGGAAGTTGTCATAAATGCCAAGTTATGTTTCTGTGATAATCAGCTTTCAGAAAAAAAAAAAGAAAAAAAAAAGAAAAATACACAGCTCATTGATCTTGTAAATGCTTAAGAATATACTGGTAAACAACTTTTAACTGTTAAAAAGAAAATCTTCCCTTCACACGTGTAACTATGTAACGCTCTAGAGAATTAATTTAAAAACTTCAAAAGAACCAAAAGTACAGCTAACTTAGCCAGAGGAACCCACAATTCTTAGATACCTTTGGGGAAACAAAAAATACACCTCACTGAATCAAAGGCAAAATCCAAGACAATAAAAACTTTAAGCAGCAAGCTGGAAATCTGACAACTGTCTGTAGAAAGCCGGGGAGAAAGCTCTTAAATCATAAATGTTTCTCAAAATAAAACTGTTTTAATATGGTTCATTTAATTGCACGCCAAACATAAATACACTGAATACTTCACCCAGGTTTATACATCAGACAAACCTAGGCAAAGGTCAAAGAATCTAACAACTGTATTTCTTTCCAGAAGAAATCAGGGCTTGGATACCTCAGATCAAGGTATATACAGCTGGCATGTATATAGTGATTTCTGTAATCAACTCTTGTGCAAACTGCAGGTCCACCCCAGCCCAGCATTAGATGCTGAGAGTGAACTATTTCATAGTCAGATGAGTGTAGGTTCTTAGTGGGGACAGCAAAACAATGAGCAGGTGTAAACTGGGACATCTCATCGCAGCTTCTGCCAAGATTTTCCCTGAAGTTGCTGCATCCGAGCACAGAAGTCACTTCCAACTCCCTCTGTACAAAGCTGGGAGGAACTATGACACCACCTGACAATTCCACGTAGAAAAACAAAGGTTTAACGCTTAGATTTAGCACTTAGCTCTGCCAGATTTCAGAGGGACAAAATATGCTGATGAACAAACAGTTCTTAACTTCAGGTATGCAATATAATATAAACAGAACTGCAGTTGGTAATAAAGACTGGTGGCTCTAGCCACTAAGTACTAGACAATGGATATGAGCCAAATAAATCTGGCAAGACCACTTTGGTACTTGGTGGCAAAACTTCAGCCTCACCAGCACCCAGGACCATCTGTAGGAGAATGCTGGAGCATTTAATGGATTCTGATCAATGAAATTACTGTCACAGTCAGCACTTGTCTAGACCAGTTCTGCTTTCTCATTATGCTTTCCAGGAATTAATGTTAGTGGGATGTCAAGATTACCATTGACAATTAAAGAGGCTAACAGATAAAACAGACCGCAGAGCTCAACCTCAGACATATCGTGGTGTCAACAGTCTCTCACATAAACCAACACTCAGTTCAGACTCACTGTGGATTTACATACTTTTAATTACCAATATGGCCAATAATAAAAACTTGGAAATCTAAAAATAACTATTTCTCTGGAGGAAGCGTGGGATGGAGATAACAGTGCATCAGAGAGTGGAGCAGCAAGTGCCCTAGATAAATCAGATTACAAATAGAGGCTGCCCAGGGAGGTTGTGGAGTCTCCTTCTCTGGAGACGTTCAAGACCCGCCTGGACGCCTTCCTGTGTGATCTCATTTAGGTTCCTGCTCTGGCAGGGGGATTGGACTGGATGATCTTTCAAGGTCCCTTCCAATCCCTAATATTCTGTGATTCTGTGTACAAATCAGACGAAGTTTCAATTACTGTACAGCTTAGGCCACAACCCACAGAAAGTGTGAGTTTTACTACAAAGTGTCACTTTCTAGTAAAAGTTACAACAGAGATAGCCAGGAGAAACTCCCATGGTGCTAAAACCTTACCAAGGAAGCAACCACACTTTCTTATCTGAGAAACACCCATCTTCTACTGCAGTCTTTATGCCACCCAACCCTCTCAGCACCAGAAGCTGCTTGCCCAATGCCAGACAACAGCTCCTAGTCACTGTGCAGTTATTTTTGCAGACAGAGCTGTCAAACATTGTTTTCCTCAGTGGTGCCAGCACAAGTACTAACACGCACACAGGTTAGCAGACAATCTGCACAGTTGGTAAGCAGACCAGTTGAATTACTCACGACGGTATGTTTGATCATCAGAATGTAAGTTGGTTCAACTTAAGATACAATAAAAAGAACAGAATGAAGAATAGAAGAGTTGCACGCTTTGGGACCACTGCAGAATCACAGAATGTCAGGGACTGGAAGGGACCTCGAAAGATCATCCAGTCCAATCCCCCTGCCAGAGCAGGAACCTAAATGGGATCACACAGGAAGGCGTCCAGGCGGGTTCTGAATGTCTCCAGAGAAGGAGACTCCACAACCTCCCTGGGCAGCCTGTTCCAGATTAAGACAAAAAAAAGAGAGAGGAAACCATTTTAAATGCCATACTTCAAGTTACTGTAACCAGAACACCATAAAATATTTAAGATTTGGGATACAGACCATATCTGCAATGTCTGTTCCATGCCCAGTCAGCAATTACAGTTTAAACACTCCCAAGATCAATCATTAGTCTTTCAACCCATAATGAAAGTGTCAAGAGACACACTTTGAGAATGCAAAATAATCCTATGGTCTGCTGAAGAAAACATGAGACTAGGGCTCAGGAGCCATGAATTCTGTTACCAACTATGGAACTGAACAGCATTGGACAAGTCGCTTCCTGGTCCTCTGTTTCCATTTGTACAGTGTTACCATTCTATTTGTTTTCTTGGCAAAAATGTATTTTGAGAACTAGTGACAGAATGTATTCAAGAGGAGTCAGAGAGTATCATCACCTCGCTACAGCTGCATCTCAGGTGAAAACGTAGCAAACAACTTCATAAAAAAGAAGTTTCCGCAAAACACTCGTCTGTTAATAAAAAACAATGTCCCAACAAAAGATTTAAGCTCGCTATATCCTTCCAGATTACGGTGCTAAGGGACTCTCAAAATATGTCAAGAGTTGCAAATACAGAAGGTACACACCAATGCAACATTTTATTTACTTTCTGAACAAAGATCCAAAATATTCAGACAATACGCATTGATGTTTTGTTTTATGGATGTTGTACACACCACAGGAAGATCCATCAAATGTAGCACAGAGTTTTATGTCTTCTTTTGGGTAAAAGATTGAGGTATAGCAAACAGAAACAATATTCTCAGTTTAACTACTAAGCCTGCTTCTAGAAGCAACAACACTAGCTGAACTTTAACAAGCTCATCCATCTCAGCCATAAAATTCCAGTACTAAGACTTTTCACTTACCTCTCACTAAAGGCAAGATAAAAAATGCCAGTGGGAAAAATCATCCCTGTGCAGTGTTTAGACAGAGAGAGTTTGCAAAGCTCTGCGTTAAAGTAAATCTTTTATAATGGTACCAAGGCACTTCCACATTTCTTTCTTCTGACTGCACAAAAGGGAACAGATTCAAATCCAAACAAAGGGAGATGTATGGCAGCTCTCCCCACAAAGATCCTCAAATGCAATTGCTATTCTGTGCTGTTACACCTCAATACTGAAAGAGGATGCGGCGCATACGGCCACTTCCAGCATCTACTAACAACTGCAGAAGGAAAAATAATTTTGAGGTGACTCAATGGTGAAAGACCAGAACCAAACTGGATACAAAATCCTTAGTAGGCTTGAAATTCTGCATTTGCAAAATGTTTAAGTATAGAATCACAGACTGGTTTGGGTTGGAAGGGACATTAAAGCTCATCCAGTTCCAACCCCCCTGCCATCAGCAGGGACACCTTCCACTAGACCAGGTTGCTCAAAGCCTCATCCAACCTGGCCTTCAACACTTCCAGGGAGGGGGCATCCACAACTTCCTTGGGCAACCTATTTTATTTCAAAGCAGCATAACTAAAAAAGGGATTTACCTTCAGCTTGTACCTGTCTCTGCTCGGCTTTTATTAGACAAATACTTGCCATGAACCCTACTGTGCAGAACCTGCCATTGCCACGCCTGCAAACCAGAGTAAAAATATGCTATATTTTTAATTAATTTATTTAATTTTTTTTGCTAATAGGCACACGGTCAAATCCTTTCAGAAGTAAATGGACACAAGTCTCAAATTACATTAATTTACAACTGCAAAGAACTGGAGTTAATGCTCTATTTTAAGGAATGAATATTTAAGGATTTAAATTTTTAAGGATTTAAATCACTTTCAACTGCTGTTAATTTTCATTAACACTTCAAGAGACTTAATATTGGGTGTGTAGAGCTGAAGCTTTAAAAAAAAAAATATTTCATACTATTTCTTTTTCTTCATCAGAGGGAAATGCCATCGCTGGCATTGCTGTGGGAACGTTAACTGAGGAATGTCCTGACTTTTGTTCAAAAACCCAAATGAAATAAAATAACTATTTCACTGCAAAGTAGCTCTTCCTAAACTTCTGCTCAAGCTCTCTCAAGGTTTCTCATTTGTCATCATTTGCTGCATCATTTGAGTAAACCTTGGTTTCTTTTTTGCAATATTTACCCCTCTCTTCAACACTTTGATATAGTACCTGAAGCATACAAACCTCTGTAAATAACAGAAAAACTAGGAAAAAAATTCTGCATTAAGTTACAACCCAATACCTACTGGGAACACATCAATGCATAAACACAGGCAGCACCTTGAAGCGTTATTTTTGCATGAATACCATTCACAAAGGGAATGCCAGACTTACAGTGACCTTTCCTCTGTCTGAAGAAGCCTAACTTTCATTCTTAGTCGTGAACGTCTGAAGATGACTAAGAGAATGTCTTTCCTCCTGACACCAACAGCCTTTTACTCCATGAACTACCCTGATGGACCATTTTGGGACCCTCAAAAACTCCCTCCAGGCTGCTGGCCTGTGGTGATCAACGCTCACTGACCCTTGTGCCAGCCCAGCTTGGCCTGCTCCTCTCTACCCAAGGCCTCAGAAACCCTCCCTGCTGCACAAGGCTGGACCCGTCACCAACCTTAAGACTTCAGCTGGGGTGGGGGGAGAAAGGGGGTGGGAAGGATCAAGAGTGTCAACGCACTTTGCCAAGAACTAGAGAGACATGGTACTTGCTTGTAGTTTTATGCACATATTTTTGGAGACATTCTTCACTTATACACTCCTCCCATCAATTTTTTCCATTCACTTTTCCTGGAAGGCATGGCATGACATCAGCTGGTTTCCACTGCTAGCAGGAGTAGATTCCAGAAAATTTATGACAAAAACAAGTGCTACAAATAGAGTTTTGGCTGCATGAGGACTTAAAATAGACATAAAATCCTTTTATATATATATATCTTGCTGGATTCTCAGAGTTTCTGTACCACGTATTTAGATTATGGAAGTACCTTACACTTCCGAAATCAAAACCTCACGTTACAGTCTACGTGGCACATTGTCTTCTCTCTATCCTCACATCAGGCATGTTCACCCATTTCCTCCCAAACACACAGCAGGTTTCTCTGTACAGCAGCATCAAACACAACACATATCAAGTATTGCATTCATAAAGAAATATGCTATGACAACGTTTAGTGCCTCCCTGTCTAGAACCAAATGACATGTGCCACAGCAGGTAACACACACAGACAATTCCTACTTCATTTTTTTTTTTGTTCTATTACTAGAGAAGACTGGATATAAGCTCTCCATAAAGATTAAATAGAAATGGTGTGGAAATACAAAGGAATAGACCAAGATATTTCTACTGTAGATCCAGTCTAAGCTGAAGCTCTTGCCAAAAGAATAGAGCACAACTCTTTCCTCACCAGCTATCCTTCCCCACCTCTGTATAACAAGCCTGAGAAAGGAAACGATCCAGATGTGATCTAGCTTAACAACAACAACAACAGGAAAATCATAGTTTCATCCCAGACTTGTTCCCTGATTCAATTCACTGCACAACCACACAGATGCTCGTGGCAGCACAAAGGAAAGGGGAAATGCACGGCAGATGGAACAAGCCTCTTTCAGGGCAACACTGGCTTATGCTTCTTCAAATTACTCGTGGAACTACATCAGATTCAGGTGCCAGATTTCACATAACTCATTCTCTCCTGATTAATCCTTTTTAAAGGCCCCAAGTGATAAATAAGGTTTCCTCTACTTCTGTTAAGAAAACACTGTATTTGTAAGAAGTGTGTGCATGTTATTCCATATAATCACCTTTGCAGTCCCAATTCCTTGTCAGCATACAATACTTAAAGACATGCCTCCAATACTTAAAGACATGTCACTCCCTATCCTTGATTAAACTCTATGATTCAGTTTTTTAAAATCACAAGTAAATCCTTTTCAACTTTTACTATTAACTTATTCTTCTTGGAGTTTAATACCTGTAATTGCTTTTCAACAGCAGTTATAAGTTTAACTAACTTCAAATGAACACTGGATTTAACTCAAAATTTCCGTAATCTTCCCATACGTCCACTCTTAACCTGACTTCAATTATTCAACTGCATGATTTTGACATAAATAAAATAAAATAAAAAGAGGAATTACTTTCACAGAGAATAAAAGCAGTAAGGTAAGAATAAAAAAAAATAAAAATCACTGCTTCCTGTGGAATTTCAGGACCTTCAAAGGATTTCAGACAAAATTTAGTAACTTGTCTCCAACTCTGATGAAACCTTTCTACAAACAAGATAATAATGTAGTCAATTCAGAATGGATTACTGGGTATTCTCCCTCAAACTCACAGTATATACGGCAAATATCTTGTACATCTCAAGCATTGTATTTTGCTACATGAATCACTTGAACTCCTGGAAACAGGCAGAGCACTATCCCTTTTGCACTAGTGGGCAACAGGTACAAGGCAAATTTACTACATATGTAGCTCAAAGCATCTGCCTTCCAAGAAATACAACTGACAGCTCAGGTTAACTCTGAACAACATCACTTTCTTACATATTGCCTTCAAGAAGATTCTTACAAAATGGAAGACTTAAATCCCCTAGTGCCTTTCTACAGCCTGGCTTTATCTTTCACCTACTCAATGCGCTCGTTGGACACATTTATTCAGTGTTCTACCTGTTTATCAGGACATCTTTCACAGAATGGACACACAATATTTTTTAAACATGTAACAGTGTATTTCCAAGACGCCTTTGAAATTGCCTAACCATGCTCCTGCTACAAAACTACAAGCAAAAATTAAGTGTGCTATGAGAAAACACTTTAAAGCAGAGGAATTCTATAACCCCGATCACTGGCAGCAAACAGTACCAAGATTTGCTTTTAATTGGTGTAGTAAACACAGAAACAATTTAGATGATGTTCTTGCCACTTTGCTCTGGCTAGTATAAGTGAAAGGATGTCAACTGCAGAGTCAGGAAGGGGAAAAGTGGGAAGAAAGAAAGGCAGTGGGCTTTAAGAGGATGTGAGAATTGGGAAACATATCAGGGCACTTCAGACAACAAGCTTAATGTCCCAGAAGCTGCATGTTCACAAAGAATTCCATAGGTTTTCCAGATTATGATGGAACAACTACTGCAGTGTGTCCCCACTAAACAAAGAACGATCAGAAAACAGCCACACAACAAAGTTGCTCAAGCAGTTCAAGAATGAGATGACCCTCTGTCACACATCAATCACAGTTCCCTGCCTGCAGACACAATGTGATTTAGACATCGCCAGGCAGCTGAGATCCCCCAACCTGCCTCCGAAATTTGCTTATTCCAAATTCGAGACACATAGAGCTTTCTCAGAAGGAAATAAACTGAAGACGCTGCAGTGGTAGGAAAGAAAAATAATTCAGATTGAGTTTACAGAACATGGTCCTCAAAAATGATTTCAGCATGATGCTGCCCTCTGTTTCACAAGTGAAACAATCTTTTTTCCTCGCTCAAATGCCAGAAACAAAAGGCCTGATGCCTATTTGCATAGATATTCAAAAGGCAGCAGAATTTCTCAGTGAAAAGCATCCCCTAAAAGACAGAAAAAGTACTTTATTTCCCTCTTTCTCCCTCTCAAAAAATGTATTGCCAATGTTAATGGTGGATCCAGTTGCTGCCACTATTTTGAGCACCTTCCTGCTGCTCAAAGAATATCCTATCAACAGTTTACTACAGTGCCAGCAGCTAACAGGCTTCCTGCACTATTTGTTCACCTGATCTACTACTTCAGAAAAACAATTGTGAATAGTTATCTCACTGTGTTCAGGGCCTTAATACAAAGTTTATGCAAACACACAGCCCAGGAAGTCCTAGTTACAAGTTTCCAGCTCTTCTTAACAAGGTATTTCCTACAACTAAACCCCTCAGCACGACTCCTTATTCCAAACTGGGCTGGCCAGAGTCTAGCTCCTCATTAATCCCCCTTACCCATAACAAGCAAAGACAACACTCGGTTCTTCCACAACAGGATCTAGTTTTCATTAATCTTCATGGCAGACAGTGACAACAGACCTTTTATGGAAAGATACAAGTCCTGGGTAATCACTCCCCAAAGCAGGCAAGGATATTAAAATCCTCATCCCTGAAGACAGCAGCTCTTTCGGAGGTTAAAGCTCTATCTTCCTGATGCCACTGCCACCCACTACATAATCTCCCTGCAAGACAACTGTCTTTCCTCCTCCTCCTTCTCCACTCCTGGTCCCTGGACTCCCAACTTGGATGAACTGCATTTTAGAAAAAAAAAACAAAAAAACCCAAGAAAACATGGACAAACAGATCACCTTTCACTTGGAACGCCAGTCCTCCCCAGAGACGCAGAGACAGACAGACAGACGGACGTAACAACAGAGACTGTAAGCCCTGGCTCTCAATTCTGCTCAGCGAATGCCGAAGGCACCCCAGGCTGGCCACAGCGCCGAGCCAGCGAGCCGAGCGTGCTGCTGCCGGACAAATATAGAAAGCAGAAAGTGGAGCGACCGTTTCAGCAGCGGGAGAGATTCTGCTCGGCTCTCCCGAGAGGGAGGAGCAGGGAGCTGAACCAGCCAAACTGCTTTACCCATACATGGTCTCTGAGAGAGACCATTGCTAAAGACAAGCTCCTTCACACACGCACACCCTCCTCGTTCACTGTCACACTAAAAGGGGAAAGAGAAAAATTAGAAGTGTACAAACTTAAAGGAGTCACTGTTTTGAAATGAGTTCCAAGTCCATTTTGCTTGAGCTCACCTTAATAACGCAGAAATGTCCGACACTCTTCATCCAACAGAATCTGGGCAGCAATTCAGACACAGGACAAAAAAACCCCTCCCTTCCAGGGAATCCCCACATCCACCAGCATTGCAAGAACTATTGAACTGGCCAGGTCTTCCTTGTTGCTTTTGGACACACATATCCACATGCTGAGCTCTTGGTTTGACCTCCCTCCCCACTCCCCCTACAAATTGAATTATAGCAATCTTTTTAAACCTTTCTCCCTTTTAAAGTATTTTCCTAAACCAGTAAGCATGACCTTTCTCATTTGTTGATACTAACTACTATGGTGACCTTTCCCAGAAGTCCTTTTTGCCAATGTTTAAACACAAATTACACCTTTTTCTATGTATTCTTCTTAAAAACAGAAGAAATCCACTTCTATGAAACACCCCCTCCTCTCTCTTTTTTCCCCCCTCCCTTTTCATGTTCTGGCACAGAAAGGGAACAAAGTTACTGTAACTGAAAACCCAAATTCCTAGGTATTCAAAGAGAAAAAAAAAGTGGCACAGTCCCTGTTTTTTTTAAGTACACCTGTATGACAGTCTGCAAACTTGAAAGCAGTTTCATTTATATACAGAAGCATTATTTTTTGTAAGAGAGACTTATTACCCTGTGCTGCTGCCTATTTCTTCTACTTAGTGTATCCCATATTTATGCTGTAAAACAAAACTATCTTACAGAAGTTACGAGAAAAGTTCTCTCACAGAAATAAGTGGAAGTTGCAACTTTCAGCTATATCAGGAATGTAGTCACCAATTCAGAACTGGAATTGCACTACTCAGGTAGTTCTGTTAATGTGACTTGCAATTAGACATAAAAGTGCTGGTGTTTAAACCAACAACCTCAATATTTTTCAAATTTCTCATGACTGAGATAATGGTTTAGGCTCCCTTCACATTCAGGGAGACACCAGCATACTCAGAATTAGCTGTGTGCCTAAGCATACCCTGAATTACTTTCCTCACAAAAAAAGGATCAAGAATATGTGTCCTGGGCCTGCTCCCCTGAAAGCACTCATGAAATGCTTATTAAACTTAAGTCTTGAATTAAATAAAAAATACTTTAAAATTCAAAGAAATGCTAAAGCAAATTCTGCACCAGAGAATCAGTATCATAGCAGCTTCCATGCTGGGAAGTACAGTACTACCTACGGCCAGTCTCGGAGAGATCAAATTCTGGCACTGAATACACAATCCAAACTGTAATATGGGTGGCTTTACGCCATAAATATCAGAATATTCTCACTTACCTTTTCCTAAGTCACTAAGCGTATGATCACAGATTTCTGAGCAGTCAAAAACTGCTTTAGAGCAGTAACTACACAAGCCCTTCTTTTTTCCTCAAAGATTTTGCATATTGATAATTTTCAATGGCAATATCACTTCTAATGTCACTTATGACTGTGCACGGAACCTTCACTGTTTCACTCATAAATTGTGCTAGACACTGTGCAGTCATGACACAACAATGAGCAAGACAAAAAAACCTAGAAGAAATACAATTCTTCACTAAGTTGACCTGCTATCAAGATGAAAGTTTTTTTAATTTATAAGTTTAAATGGAAAACAGGAATTTTTGGAAGGCAAATAACAAGGAGGTACAGGTGAGTTGGCAAAAAGATTTTGAGATGGTGCTCTGCGTAGGAATCTAAGACTACGAGGGAAGAATTACTTTTACACTGTGTTGTGCCTACAGGAGATCCAAGAGCTAGATGTGACATTCAAATATATGCTCTCTTCCTGAAAGACCAGTATTTCATCACCTTCTGAAGAATCACTTATCAAAGCTCTATCTTGTAAGATTTTGCAGAGCTACTAAGATGCCTGGTGTCCACCCTGCAAACCTCTACACATAGTAAATTTAGAACAATGCTATCATTATTGTGTGTTGACTTGGACATTCTCTGCTAAATCCTTCATTCAAATTACAGACTTAATAAATAACCAACTCTTCTGCTTTGGAAAAAAAAAGACATGAATGTTCCCTTTCCAATAGATTCTGAAGGGTTTGAGGATAGCATGCATTATGTTGGAACACCTTTTGAACTGCATAGTTTGAGGCAAAAAATAGCGTAGAATATTCATGGATTCAGGGAAAACCTGAATACTAAATGAAAAGATGTTTGAAGAACTTTGACATGTGAAATACTGAAATCTAATGGATAAGAACCTTTTTGTGAAAGGTGCAGTACGAAACAGCCTGCAGACAGTGAAAGCTACCAGAAAGAACTATTTTGATGAAGGTGAAAAAAAGCCAAGGTCCTCAAAAACTCAAATTAATTTCAAGTAAAACCAATGTAAGACATCACAGAACTTCACCTGACTTCTTGTAAGAATCAGGAGAGAATTCAGTTCTGAGAGAACACACAACATACAACCATTAAAAAAAAAACCTGTCCAAAAGGAAAGCCTGCCAGATATCACACCAGCATGACACCAGATACTCCAACACTCATCCTCTTGGCCAGGTACTCATTTACCATCTCCTTGAGGTGTGCTGCTGAAAAGGACAAAGAACCCAAACTGCCTGCTCATTTGCATTAATTTCAGCAACATCTAAGCCAGTTATTCCAAGTTACATTTACAACTAATTTAGTTAA
This sequence comes from Antrostomus carolinensis, assembly GCF_000700745.2. NCBI lineage: Eukaryota > Metazoa > Chordata > Aves > Caprimulgiformes > Caprimulgidae > Antrostomus > Antrostomus carolinensis. Next base: position 65,770 of record NW_010287541.1, read on the forward strand.
ACCAATGTGAAAATCCCAGAGAGGTATGATTTTAAAACCAGCTTATATAATCTTAGTCTACCTGGAACTTTACCACCGCAAGCCAAGCCATTAAATCTACATATAA
>NW_010287542.1:0-50906 GCF_000700745.2 Antrostomus carolinensis
GCTTGCTTCAGTAGCATCTCAGGAGGAGAGTATCAAGGTGGTTAACCTGTCAGGATTAGTCCACCTAGGATTCTCTGCTTCTGCCTTTGATGTTGGTCAGATTTCCAGATTTCTTTGTCTGTGGAATCCAGATACTTGATTTCTAAAGATTTATAAATCATTAAAAATGTGAAGTAGTTAGGAAAATACTGCTAATTAAAATTGAAGTTCTTCATTCCTTAAGGATGCAGTGTAAGGATCTTTTCTTTCTCACTGAAAGAAATAAAAAAAAAAAAAGGTGGGTGGTGCAACAAATAACAAATTGATGTGATGGCTCTTGTGCTGTGGTTCATAACATTTTATGGATCCATTGCAGCAGGCATTGAACAAACCTGTATGAAAATACTGTTACTTCTCGATACTACTTTGCTTTACAGTACTTTTAGCATAATTAATATCTGATCCATGGCAGAGAATCCTAAAAATGTTTGGAATATGAATTGCAGTAACAATAAAGCAGTGAGACTACCATATTTCAGAGCATGAAACATGGTACAAATTATAGATTAATTTTCAATCAAAATTAATTTTCTACTGTACTTGGAGCAGTTTTGTCCTACTGCATTGGAACATTGTCCTACTGCATCATCAGGACCAGAGTCAATGGGCACAAACCAAAGCACAGAAGTTTCCCTCTGAGCATCAGGAAACACTTTTTTACTGTGAGGGTAGCTGAATGCTGGTACAGGCTGCCCATGGAGGTTGTGAAGTCTCTAATATTGGAGATGTTCTATAGCCATCAGGACATGGTCCTGAGCTCTAGGTGGCCCTGCTTGAGCATGAGGTTTGGACCCAATGAACTCCAAAGATTCCTTCAAAGCAGAACCATTCTGAGAAACTCAGTGACAGCATTATCAAAGCACCTTTTTCTATTTTCTTGTTTACTTGTAACAGGTATCACATACTGTCAAAGCAATGAGCAGGGTCTACAGTGTGATGAAGATGGCCAGTATCGACCTTTCCAGCAAGACCCTGACACTAAGAAATCCTTCTGTGTTGATAGCTTTGGAACAGCACTGGACTGGACTGAAAGTGATGATCTTCTTACAGATTACCAGTGCCTAGGTAAGTGTCAGAAGAATATTTTGGATGTGGTTTGACCTCACGTAAGTGAAACCTTCTTATGAAGACTCATCACTCCACAGCTGGTTTGCTAGCTTATGGGATTCACTTACCCATAGTTGTGGTCTCTGCCTTAAGCCACATTTCTCCTTAGTTTTGCATTTCTTGACTACATTGGGGAAGTCATTTCCTATCAGTAAAAAGAGAGAAGCAGGTTTCTTGCACTCTCAGATGGCTGACAGCTTTCGGTGTATGCTAATCTTCTGCTCTCTGCTTGGAAATGATGAATTTCCTTGTAAAATTATCACTCATCAGTGTGTTCATGTGAAAGAGACTGTGTTTGGCAATTATCTCACAGCCACAGCATAACGTCACCCTCTGGACTCCTCCTGTATGGTGTCTGACTTTGTGAATGTATCCTCGCAAGCTGGGGGAACTTATCCTTGAACACAGCTGTGAAATGAGAGTTTTCAAGGATGAATAATTTGAAAAAAGTCAACCATGACATTTCTAGAAATTGTTTAAATGTATTTACTGATTTAGTACTTCAGTACTCATTTTCAGGGAGAGCCCTTGGAACAGTGGGATTTGACTTCAGACAAATTGAAATAAAATAGGTAGAAGGTCATCTTTTAAAAGCCCAAAGAAAAAGTGATACCAAATAAGAGCTTGAGGTTGAATACATGTAAGTGCATACATTAGTATGCTTTGGACATGCTACTGAAGCATCACAGAAGTCATCCATCAAACAGGCCCCAAGTTGCCTACAGTAAGGTCTAATTATGCTTCTCAGTCTCAAAGCTTTTGTCTTGCCCAAAAGTTTCCAGAAGTTTTTTATTACTCATGGTGTGATTAGCATCAAATGTAATGGAATTCTCAGTTTAGAAACTGATGTCATTTTGTGCTCTGAATTTAAACAATGTCTTATGACAAGTGTGATCAGTGGAAGGAGTGTGAAATGAAAGCCCTTGGTCATGAAGAGGTTGCAAAGCTATCTTCGGTTAAAATAGCTGTTGGTTTTTTTGTTTGTTTTTTTTTCCCTCTGAGCATACTCAGAGACTGATTGTAGTTATGAACAGGAGGTGTTAGTCTCTGTTTCTCTCAGTCACGGGGTAATTGGGATGTTTCTCTGAGCAGAGGACACACAGCAGCTTAATTCTCCTGTTACTTACACACCTTGAGCCTTCCTGCATGAGCATTTCTGACTCTATCCAGGAAGGAGCAGTAGTAGATATCTGTGCTTATTTTTGTGGATGAAGCTAGAAGAGTTCACTACAAATAAATAGTTATAAGTGTTGACAATTTAGGGTTTGAAAAAACAACAAAAAGGAACACCCAAGAAGACTGGTTGGTTTTTTTCTTCTTTGAAAGAAAAAAAAAAAAAAAAAAAATTAAAGGCTAATTTAATTTATTTTTTTTTTCTTTTAAAGATCATACTGCATTTCCAGAAAGCATTATAAAAAGTGAAACTGATTATCTCTATTTTTACTTTTCCCCCTGCCCCTTTTACTTCCCTTAACTGAATTCGGCATGGAAAAAGACAGCAGGGTCTGAAGACCGATCTTGCTTTGACAGAAGGCTGGCGATTGGGCAGGGTCAGCAAATAACCCAGCTGTTCTTTGGTTTTTTGAGTCTTCAGATGGAAGAACATTTTTTTTTTTTTTTGTATGAATGCACAGTAACAAGTTATAACAACCCATGCTCGTTCTTCTTGTTCTTTCTCCTGTTATATTTTAAGCCGTGTTTATAATTTATTGCAGCAACAGGGATAGGATCTAGAGCTTTACTGTAGTAAAATGTGAGATGAAGGAGAATTTCGGATACACACAAAGCCTGTGAAATGCTGAGTAGTCATATTACTGTTCAGAAACAAGCCAGTGTGAACTAACGAGTTCATGAAAATGAGAGCTGGTAGAATATTTTTCATTCTGCTTTTATTTTTTCAAGTAGCTTTATCAATGCAATTTTTTTCCCTTTTGTTATATTAAAAAAAAAACCCAAAATTCAAGAAAGGCAGCTTTTCTCTTGGTTTTGCAATGTTTTCAGTTTAATGTTTCATTACACTTTCTCTCTCTTCTCTACTTTTCTCCCGTATTACTGCAGAGAAAATAGAGGGGTGGGATAAAGCCAGAATAGGGAAAAAAAAAATCAGAAGGAAAGAAAAGCATTTAAAATGTCCCTTTTATTCTGAATTTTGCATTAGAAATGAGGGGAACAAACAATTGCAAACAACATAAAAACACTGCTTCTTTTCATTTTTATGAAAATATGTGGATTGTTTTTAATCAGGCATCACTGCAAATTGCAGATGTAGAAGAAATTTAGTTTAGTGCAGAATTAGGCTAATGCTTATATTTTGGTGTCCTGTATTTCTAGGAAATAGAAAACCTTCCACCTCTGTTTACACCATCATTCAGCCCTCTCCCCAGCTGAGCCAGAGTGCAAGGATTTTTTGTGTTAAGTGTTTGGCTAGCCCTCATGTTCCTTCTGAGCAGAAATGACAGTTTTATCAAAAGCACCTGCTGACTTAGCCCTGACAACAGAGGACATTTGCTTCTGATTTAGTCCTGGCTGTTTTGCTGTAAGAGTACAAATGATTATTTTAAGAACTTATCCCTGACTTTTATTTTGTGGCTTTTCCAGACACTTCAGGGAGAGAGGCCTAGGACCCTCCTGATGGTTCTTTGTGCCCATGTGTGTGTGGGAGAGAAAGACTGAACCTTCAGCTCTTTCATGTGCAGACATCTCCCATGGGCTGAGATCAGACCAGGGCTTCTGCTTCTGAGCTCTTGTAGATCTAGGCCAGGCGCTGTCTGCAGTAAGCAAGAGTTTTGCATTCATGTGGGACATTTGTGGGGACTTTAGGGGACAAGTCTGGTCAACACAGGGGTGATGCCAAGTCATCACGTTCTTCCCTTCTCCTTACTATGCTGTGTTCACTGAAAGATATTAGTACATCAACTGGTGGATACATTGTACCAAGAAATCTTTGTAATACAGGTAGTAGCAACCTGAGTAGGGTAGTGGTGGTGCCACTGTGTGTCCCTTCACCAGACTATAATCTTCAGGGTACAGCCAGGGCCAAACCTTCCAGAACTTAAATTGGATTCCTCACCCTGTTTAGTGACCTGTGGGTTTCACATCTCTAGACCCCATGAGCTTTTCCCAGTTTGTGAATGGTGCTGCTTGTCAGACACCCTTACACTCAGGTGTGGTGGGTCCAATTCAGAGAGAGCAGATAACAGGATTTGGTAAGTAAAGTGATAGTCTGGAGCTAAAGGTTGAATGAGGGAGTAAAATAGGAGCATGTAGGACATATTACCTTGGATAGATCTCTGAGCCTGCAGTCAGTGGAGATCAGGCTGTTGTGCTCCTGTAATCAAGTGATAAGGCCCCTAGATTTCCTTTCTAACCAAGTTCTGTTGCAGCTGGCTCTTGTTGCAGTATCTGTTTTGCAGAAAGTTGGTTCCCTTGTTGACTCAATAGTTGGTTCTCTGCCATGGACAAGTAATGGGAGATGGCCAGTCTGCTCCTGGAAGAGAAGTCTCACTTGAATATAAGGTCCCAGCCTCCTCCTGGCTAACTGTTTTTAAAAGATCTTGCAACCCTTTTTTTTTTTTTTTTGCAGAGTAGAAATTATATCCCCAGTCCAGTTGTCTCCTGTGTTATCTGTGGAGTTACGGTGCATCATTTAATGAGCAAACCTTTTTCCTTACAGAATTTTTAATTTTTTATTTCTACTTAAAGTCTCTTTGTATCTCTGCTGCATGGGAATTGGTAATAGTACCTGGTTGGTTTGTTGTTTTTTAATTTTTTTTTTTAGTGCTTAGAAAATTTGAGAGTGTTCCTGCCTCCAGACTGATTTATGGGTCAGAAGCAGCTCAAATTCTTCAGTCTCAGACATTTGGGGGAGACCTGCAAAGTCCAACTTTTCAGTGTATTTCAGGTGAGGAAAAATCTCAGAAAATCTGTAGAGATGACACTAACCATCATGGAAAATAATAATCTTTTTATATGATGAGTTTATAGTTAAATTCCTAAATGAACTATATGCTTTGCAGTTGCACACCAATTCACTGCAAGATATTTACAACTTTTAGTGACCTTGGTTCAGGGAAGAGATTGATCTTTTTTTCAGAAATAAGGCTTCTGACTTTACATACCACTTCAGCCAAGTCATCTGAGTTTAAAGCCATTTGGTGTAGTTTGCAATACAGATGAGAGCTGAGATTCATACCAGGAAATATTCTTCAGACTTTTCAGACATGCAGACAAAAGAAAGATTAAGTGTTCAGGACATGTGAAAACCAAGCTTTCACCTCTTCCTGAATTACCTGATTGGCACATAGAAGAGGAATAATCATCCTTGCTTACGTCAGAAGGATATTCTAAGGAGTGCAGCGAAGAGCCACAAAGATGATGAGGGGCCTGGAGCATCTGCCTTATGAGGAGAGGCTGAGAGAGCTGGGACTCTTCAGCCTGGAGAAGAGAAGACTGAGAGAAAACCTTATCAATGTCTATAAATACCTGAAGTGTGGGGACCAAATGGAGGGGGCCAGGCTCTTTTCAGTGGTGCCCAGTGACAGGACAAGGGGCAATGGGCAAAAACTGGAACACCAAAAGTTCCATACAAACCTAAGGAAAAACTTATTTACTGTGAGGGTGACAGAGCACTGGAACAGGCTGCCCAGAGAGGTTGTGGAGTCTCCATCTCTGGAGATGTTCAAAACCCGCCTGGCCACTTTCCTGTGCAACCTGCTGTAGGGAACCTGCTTTGGTTGGACTAGATGATATCCTGAGGTCCCTTCCAACCCCTGTGATTCTGTGATTCTGTAATTTGTCGCAGAAATTTTGCACATGAGATATTGGAGAGGTTCTTTTCTGTTTCTAAGGTTTCTTTTCTGTTCCTCAGGCTGTGAGAGGGAAGAAGCATGCAGTTTTGCCACTGTAACTCCTGCTGGTGGGGAAGTCCTCTGTGAATTATACAGTGCTGCTGAAGTCAACTTCAATTGCACCACCTCTGGATTGGTAAAATGATCATATTTCAAAATATATGTTTACCATAACACTGTAGGTTCAATGTAAGTAGAAGGCATCACAGAAGGAAGGCAGGCTATTACCTGACCCCTTGGACATTGCTCCTCACTATGACAGTAATAAATTTCTGCAGGTTGGTAAAGAAGCTGCACTCAAATGTTCCCAAAACTGACACCTGAATGCCTCACTGGTTGAAACAACATACAGCACTTTTGTTCTTTAACATAGTCTGGAAATCAGGTTAACTTGAAAGGGGGGTTCATCTGAATAGTCCAAACTAGAAGTATCCAGGTTGGTAACCAGGTCACCTGAAACAGTCATCATTTCTCAGTCCCTTCCTCTGGCCCAGGGTTTGAACTGTGTGCTCTTTAGCACTGCAACAGCTTCCCATTCACTGCTTTTAAAAGCAGCAAAGTGGCACTGAAGAGTTGAGATCTCAGTTTGATAAAATAAAAAATTACCACATGGAGCTGTGGTGGTTATAAACCATGTGTGCTGAATCCTCCTCAGGAGTGTCTGAATAAGGAAAATGTGTTTTAGGAGAGGAAATAAATTAGGTTGTATTTATTGTGCATACCTGTTTTCTGTCTCAGGTGCAAGGTGTTTTGGGGAACCGTGATGCCACTGGCATTGGTCGTCTCAGCTGCCTGCTTCATGTCAGCAATCCAGAGGGAGATGCAGTGATGGTCTATTTGAAAAAAGGTACCAGATGTAAATTACTCATCTAATTAGACTTAGTTACTTCTCTGTAAGACCATGATTAAAGGTGAAGGAGTATCTTTGTTCAAGGTGGCATAATACTTTTCAGAGCTCAACATTTAATGATAGACCAGCAACCACAGCAAATCTTCCCATCATGTCTTGTTCTCTAGAAATTAGGAATACAGCTTTTGTAAGCCATTGTGAAGGCAGACAGTCCCACAAAAGCTCAGACTTTATCAAATATATTATTCTTTATTCTTTTTTGTTGTAATATAATTTGTCTTTATGAAAACTTATTTAACTATATAAGGCATTATAAATGACCAACTTGTACCTAATTTAACAGTTTATGTTAATTTTGACTGTAAATTGTCTTACTAATATATCAGCCAAGAAATAACCTGCTCTCCAGTGAATCCCAGAGTGGTTCAGCTGAATTAATGAATATACAAGATATGTTTTTTTGACCTAAACGTGACAGACACCAGTGCATGTCCCATCCAATGTGTGTCCAAATTTAATCCTTATGCCAAAGAGAAACAAGGTGACCAGATGCAAAATGCTGCAGGGTTTGAGTCTAAATTCTCTGCTGTCACTGCCTGCTTTTTGCTTCTATCCAACCCTCCGAGTCATCTTTTATTAATAAAAATAAAGAGCTAAGTCTAACCTGAAAAAAGGCAAGTCCCTTGAGCTTGTTGCAACCAACATAATCATGTTGATACCAGATCTACTCTAAATGTCTGTTGATATTGCTAATTAAATCCAAGATTATATGAATCACGTCCTCTTACATATGTGTCAGTTAGCAGAATACTTAATTCCAGATGCAGTTATGCTGGTCAAATTATACATTTTACATTTTTTAACAAGATAAATTTGTTCCTTTTATACCTGTGAGTTGTTAATACAGTGCTTGAAAGTGGAATATTACCAGCCTTACAGTGTACATTGATTTAGAAGCCCTTTGCTGGTACCGTGGGCTGTTTTTCCTACCATGGCAATACATTGTGACCAACTACCCAGGTATAACTGCACCAAACCATCTGGGGATCTTATCTTACATTTAAACCTCAAGGTCCAGAAAAATACTTTTAAGCCTGAATTTTCATCATAAATGTTCAACCATCTCAGGTCTGCAGGCAGTCTGAAAGCATCTCATCTCCTCCTGGGCTCTTTTGAACATTTATTTCCTGTTCTGTCTACCCAGAACAAGAATTTAACTCATCTGGACTCAAGACCTTTGAAAGAACCAGTTTTCAGAATGTGCTTTCTGGTGTGTATCGCTCCGTGGTGCTCTCAGCAGCTAGTGCATCTCTGACTGATGCTCAGCTCTTCTGTCGGCAGACTTGCAGCAGGGACTCTTGCTGTGATGGCTTCATCTTGAGTCAGATCGCACTTGATGGAGGTATTTTCTAACTGCAGAATAAAAAATTCTGCATTGGTAGAACACCAATGCTAACTGAGTAGAACTAGTGTTTGGGCACAGTACACCTGCCTCTACATCACACCAGTGTCAGCAGCTTGCCTCTACATCACTGATATTTTTGGTGTAGACAGAATTTGTGTAATGCCTAAGACTTTGCCTGGAGCAGTAGAGATAAAGACCTGAAGTAGCAAGCTGCTTTTGGAAACATGAATATTTTCAGAGCATAATTCTTTTGACCTGCTTTAGACATCTGCATCTGGATGAGATAAATCATTCTGAAACAGCCTTTCTCCTTACGTAATGCAAGTCGGTTGCCAGAAGTTGGTGACTTTCAGCTGATGGGGGAATTAAGACGGTGCCTCCAGACAGAGTCCTTGTAGTGCAAATGTAAATCAGCTCTCTTTTTGGAGCAGGAAAAGAGGATGCTAAACAGGGAATTATGTTATGTTATACCTGGATTGCTATAATCTCCTAAATCTGGGTGCCTACCTAGGGCAGCAAGTGGGAGTGGGATGGACAGAGTCTGGCAGAGGTGGGACTTAGACAGAGCTCAGATTTCTGCCAGTAAATTTCAGCACTTAATGACAGTGCCTGCTTTTTGTAGTTTCTTTTTAAGCCCATATGGGATCAACTTTCCCACTGGAGGTTCATTTCCTATAGGAAACATGAAGTTCTAACCTCATCTACTTGAAGATGTCCCTGTTTACTGCAGGGGGGTTGGACTAGATGACCTTTATAGGTCTCTTCCAACCCAAACCATTCTATGATTCTATGATTTTAATTGAAATATCTCAAGTTTTTAAAGATGGGTGTGTGCTACTGGCTGCTATATGGCAAGTACTTCTCCAGTTTGGAGGGGAAACTGATCCTGGATTTGAGAAAACTTTGTGGAAGTTGCCAGGCAAATGTTTCTAGAAAATTATTTTCTGTTTTGGTATCTTGTATTTTTTTTGCACCAAAATATTCTAGATGATCTTGTAAAGTTCATTTCTCCATATGTTTACCATCAAATTTTTGGTTTCTCTATACTTGTGAGTACAGAAGGGGATGTGGAGAAGGTGAATGTTGTAGAGCTCTCTGTTTAGTTGGGGTGGTCTATTTGGATCAGTACTGCAGATAAATGCATTACTTGGACTAGCATTTTGTTTGAAAAGAAAAGAAAAGAAAAGAAAAGAAAATCTATTTGGATCAGTACTGCAGGTAAATGCATTACCTGGACTAGCATTTTGTTTAAAAAGAAAAGAAAAGAATAGCATATTCAATATCTTGTATACCCAGCTCATAAAAAACAAACTAGAGAGGGCATTGTAAAACTGTAGAAAGTTCTGAGCTCTGACAGCAAGTACGTAGCAAGAGCTGAGTATTGTCTAGACGTTATGGTAACAGACTGACGCCAGAACACCTGGCCTTAAGCGTGCTGGTCCTCCCAACTCAAATCACAATGCCGGGGGAGACTCAGGCCTGGGCTGACAAAATCAGGCACCAATCCAGGAAACCATCCCAATAAAAATATAAGTGCTTTCTTGGTTCAGAGCCTGAGATTGTAAGACCGCCAAAGGACTGAATATGTCTCTGTGGTCCTGTAAATTGCTGAGAACACTGTTGGGTATTATCAGATAATACTAATATTTTATTAGGTGGTAATAGTATAATAGATGCTTGAAATCTCTGAAAAGCAGGCTACAAATATTTAGTTTAGATATGAATTGCTAACCATAGTACTCTAATTTGAATCTTAATTTATCTGATTTTCTTTTTTTATTTTTTGTGGGGGGGATTGGGGGGTAGCAATACTAAAGGGTATCTCTCTCAGTGACACAGGTTCAATTGGGTTGGCATTGAAGTATTGGGATGCTTGGGTGAAAAGCTCTGTGTAGGTGCAAAATGTTATTGGAGTGATGCAACTCTTTCTTTGCCTGAACCTAGGTACCATTTTATGTAGTTTGATGAGCTACCCAGATGTGCTGATCTGCAATGCAAATGACTGGAATCCAATACCATCTGTCATAGATGGGCTATGTAAAGGTGTGAGCTACGATGAAGAAGAGAAGATGTTTTCCTTCACCCTGGGAGGACAAGTGTTCAGTGGAAGTATGTCAATAAATTATCTCAATTTAAATTATTTTTCTTTAATTCTTGTATAGACTCTGCCTTTTTCATCAGCCTGCTCATGTACTTCAGTGCTTTTTTCTCAAGTAAATCCATATCTGTACAATCACAAGAGAATAAGAACCCTCTAATTGGATGCATTTGTTAGATGGATGGACCTCTCACATTTTACTGTGTGAACATTAATGAAAGTCAAGAATGTGTTTAGTATACCACTGGGTAAAATAATTGGCAGATTCAAGCCAATAATCTGAAAGAAAGGTAAAGTCTGGAGCAAAGACAAAGAGATGCCCAGAACTGCACAGAAAAAGCAATAATGGAAAATAGAGTAAAAAGCCTTGACACCCTGGACCCAGACTAGCACCAGGACACCTGGGACCTTCATCCTTAGGGTCTTGTAAATAAGATGATGCATGGTCTAGTGATGCGTTTTAATGCAATTTCTGAGCATTTCAATACTACCTTTTTAGTGTGAGCAGCTATTCTAACAAACTATTCTAACAAACTGTTTTTCTTTATTAGCTTCTAAGTTGGTAGAAGAGGCAGAAAGGAATTTTACTACCTTTCAGCAAATTTACCTGTGGAGGGGTGAGTTCTCTTACAGAAGTTATTATAAAAGCTTATGATGAACTGTAGGCAGTGGCAGATGTATATTCTATAAAGGAAGTGTCATTCTTACTATTTTATCCTGTCCACACTGAGACACTACTTGAAAGTCTTTTCTGGTGGGGGCGAGTACAATTGGAGTAATTCTGTTAATGTCAGTTTAATGAAATTTGGGTAAATTCTTGTGTCTGAGTATACACTTTGTAACTTTTAATACATATTAAAATGGTATCATGGAAACACTTGCCTTTGTCCCATCTGGTCCAGGTACGATAATAATTTAGCACTATATGCGTAACTAGATGGCTTATTTTTATTAGTGTAGTAACCCTGTATGTGTTATTTTCACAAGTTTACTTCTTGAATGTGAAAATGTACATAGCAGGACATGCATAAATAATTTGTGATACTCCTTTATAAATGCAAGCAGCCTCCAGAGCCCTGATGCTGAATGTGTAGTGAATGTGCATATGACATTCGCTGTTATCCTCCAAACAGCATGTTTTGGTTTAGTTTTTCCCCAGAGTTATACAGAGATGGTTTTAATTATTTTTTTATTCAACAATTGGTGGAACTACCTAAGGAGTTTTCCTAAGTGTAACACTTTAAAATATTTGTTAGATTTTGGGATCTAAGGATAATCTTGTCTTGTGAAATAAAGATTAAGGGAACTACTGTGGTCTTTAATTCCTGTTTCATTCCAGGCTCCGACATGGTCACCCGGACTAAAACCTCTGCATGTGATGCTACTGCTTTAAAGACAGAGAATGATCTAACGTTATCAGGTATTACAGTAAGGGTGGACAGAGAAGGCAGCAGAAGACAGCAGAGGGGGGTGCAGAATTTAACCAAAAAATATCATAGATTGCCGTATATGTATTGTAATGATACAGGTATGGTGAAGTAATGATCATTGTAATGATATAGGTAGGAAGTCTGATACAGGTTTTGAGAAAGCTGTTCAAAACCTTAGCCTCCTGTCTTTATGGTTTTTACCTGCCCAGGCCAGACTGGAAATGAAAGTGTTAAAATGCTCTGTGAAAGCTTGTTCTTTCAGACTTACTGAACTGTAAAGACTCAGGAAATATTATATGGCTGAGAAAAAAGTTTTCATAAACCCAGGAATCAAATCCTTATCCTGGTTACCTGAGCATATTTACTGACACTATGACTGTAAATATGATGCTTAGAGAAATTCAGAATGAAAGTGCAGTCACAAGTGTTTCTTCCATGCATGATGAAAGTGAGGGACCTGAGAAGTTTTGTAGCTCCTTTGTTATGCCAGGGTCTGTTCTTCATTCTACTAAGTAATGTATATATGCAAAATAATTTGTATTAAGTTACTAGACTTCATTTGGGCCTTCAGCACCACAGTCCTGAGAGCAGTGGAGTCTGTTGAGAGCACTTTGGTTCATCTCTAATGAACTGTAAACTTTGCTGAGGAGCCTTGATGAATATCTGAGCATGTGATTTAATACATTTAAAGTCCTAACTTGAAGCGAATTGTTGATTTTACTTATAGTATCTGAAAGGAAGGTAAACTAAAAATGCCATTTAGCTAGTGGTGCTCCTATACAATCAGTCATATCTTAAAGTCTGGACTTAAAAATGAGACAAAAACTACACTTAATACATGGGGTGAAATTCTTCTGTGTTTACCTGCCAAGGCATGAGTGCAGCCCTCAGGGTTCTCCATTTACCTTGCTGTGGCTGACGATATCATTAAAACCTGAAGTTATGCAAGGAATGTAGCTTCTTCCTTCATCCCTTAGTCTTAGTCACAACACAAACTGTTTCAAGAGAAATTGAAGGTTGAAGTCTTGAGAGGTAACAAGACTTATAAGTCACCTTTTTAAAAAAGTTATGGATCTGTGAAAATGTCTACAGGGCTTTTGTTACTTGAGGATCATCCTTAGAGCACATGGTAACATAGCTTTTCTATTTTCTGATACAAAATTCAAAGCTGTTGTGCACTCCCAGCATGTCAGTAGGTGCTTCAGCATTTCAGATGCAACCATCAGCATGTCTTTACAGTCCTGTTTTCATTTTTGTCTGACTGTTTCAGTCCACATAAGATTAAATATCAGAATCTCCAATAATGTTGGAGTAACTGGGGATGAGACTTGCTGATGACATTTGACAAATAAACAGGTGTTTATGAAGAAATTTGTAAGAGATCAGTGAAAAGTGCCTGTTTCTTTCAATACTTCATTTGGGCCCTTATTTAAAGGGATTAGTTTGAAAACAGCCTGAAATAGCTGTGATTGTTTTAGAGAGAGCTCAGGAGATCCAGAGCATTGTATACGCATCTAAAGATCACTGTCAGGTGACAGAAATGAGTTATTTAATGTGGTCTGTGGGAGCATAAACTAGAAGAAATAAGGTTAAATGACTGAAATAGGTATTAAGCTTGTTAAGAGAACTTTTAACACTGAGAGGTGTAAAATCCTCCCAAGGGAATATAAAGAAACTGCGCTATTTTGGATTAATAAAACTAGATTGACTAAGGTGTTATAAACATCCTCTGAGGCTCATACTTCACTGACAGGGTGATGTGTTGTGTGACAGAGTTGAGAGAACCTTCTTATTTCTAGGAGCTGTGATTTTAATCTAGTTTTTGGTTGGAGGAAATAGTCTGATAATGCTATATTGTGCAGTGCAGCTCAGTGAGGTGGCATTGCCCCCACAAATACCAATAAATATGGGTGGATAATTCTGTTATTAAAAGCAGACTTTGGTGTGTACTAGCCCTACAAAACAGTTGAAGCTGTTTTACCATGAAAGGTAGAATTTTATATATAAATAAATTTAATTTATTTCAGATAATCTTTAAGTTTTTTGTGGATTTGAGCAGTATTTTTTGTTTGTTTCTTTGAATCTCAGATTCCACAAAGGATCTTTTCTACCTAATGGACAACAGCCAGATAGGAAGTGACCAGAACTATTCTCTCCCTTACCAGCAGTATTGGATCTTCAGGCAGAAGTACTCAGCAGAGGAAGCTGTGCTTTGGTGTCTCACACGTAAGACATCTTGGAGAATGTTATTCTGTAGGGAATAATAATGAATTAAAATCTTTTAATAGTTATTATAATAACGATAAGTAGAAACTCCTGACTTGGAGATTTTTTGGGGAAAACCTACAAAATTTTCATGGAAATTGCTAATGGGGCCACTTGTTTCTTCCTTACAATCTTTGTCTACTGTGGTAGAAAGGATACCCATCCTTCATCATCAGGGTATTCCTGTTATAGGCCAGAGAAGTAGAAGATACTGTTTAGGTGATACTCTGCTGTTCTTGAAATGTACCTCTCCAAACAGATGACATAGTGCTAAAATGAGAAAGTAAAATTCAGATGTATGGGGGTAATGATAAATTATATTTTGATGTGATAAATGGAAGAGCATTTTTATCTCTGACTGTCAGGAAGGCAGAACCAAGAGCACTAAACCATGCACAAACACCACTGCAAGAGGTTGATAGAGCTATGCCTGTTTAAAATGAAGCATTGAGGTGTATATTTACAGAAGACATTACCACTGTAATTAAGAAATGAATTTCACAGCTTTCTTCTCTGAATGAGCATTATTACCCTGGGGCAAATTTCAGTGGAAATTGCTACAAACAAATACTTGAACAGTTGATTCTGGAAAAGTTATTTGTATTTTTTGTGTAATATATCAACACTTCAGAAACATTTTTTTGCAAAAACTTCCTAAAACATCATAGAAATTATTTTATTTTATTGTTCTTTTTAAATTAAGAGACCCACAACTAATACAGAATTGGTTTATATGAAGTTTGTATGTCAAAATGACTAAAAAATAAAGAGATCTTGATGAATCACAGTGTTAGTGTGACACTAATACATGAGGGTAATGCCTGTCACAGCTGGGGGATGTCTCTTTCCTATTAGCTGTGGTGTAGCTCCTTTTCTGTGCTCTCCAGGTAAATTACTCTTCAGTGTCACTAGGAACAGAGTCTGTCCCTGTTTCTCTTGTACCGTAATAGAATAATACTGATATTCTCACTTTAATTTGTTTGCTGATGGATAACTTTAAGTGCATTGAAGACATGAAGAGGAATTGAGAGGGGAAGAAACCCTCAGGCATTTGTAACTCTTAGTGACTTTCCTTCCTAGGTTGTGCACAAGAAGACGAGTTTTGTCGAATGGCAGATCTTCAAAATGCTGCAGACATGTACTTTGTGTGTACTCTCTATCCAGAGGCACAGATTTGTGATGGCAGCAGCGATCAAATACCAGAAAACTGTCGAACTGTGCTACCGTGGCAACCGCAGACACTGTATCATAAAATAGGCAAGTTTGGGGATTTGAATGTATAATATATTCTCTAACCCTGGTAATGCAAAGTAGTGTTTTGGATCTTGATTCTGAGATAAAAAGTCTGAATGTATGAATGAGTCCTGGGATGTGATTGTGCAAGGGAAGGCCAGACTGTTCTGGGTATGGTTTTTCATTTTCATTTCAGAATTAAAAGATACTAAACACAAGTTCTACTCTCCACCTCAGTAATCTCCAATTCAGAGGGGCCAATGGTAGCTCAAATAATTTTTATACCAGGTCTTTTTTTTTTTTTTTTTTTATAATATGAGTGAAATAAGAATGTAATTGGGATGTCACCAATCACATTTTTTACCATTACAATTTCCATGGTACTCAAGCAATGCAAAAGTTGACAGTCATTGAGTGTATTTATTTATTTATTTATTTTTAAGCAAATCTAGAGTTATTGACATATAGATTTAAACCTCTGCTCTTCGAATGCTTGGGAAATTCAATTATTTCCTCATAGGGTTCATGTTAGGAAGCTGGGCAAATAAGCCTGTTTTCACTATACAGGAACCTATACTTTTGCTGTGAAAAATGTAAAGGTCTACTGAACTAAAGTATTAAATCGTGTCTTTTTGGGGAGCCCACAGTGCAGCACAGGCTGAACAATGCATGAGCACACTGGTGTCTTACAGTCTGGATTTGTCCTCCAGTTTTTGAGCCTTGTGGAAGGAGTAATGTCAATACAAGTCTCAGAAAAAGAAGCCCTGGGCTGGAAGTCTTTCCTTGGCAATTTACTTTGTTCAGCTTTTAGAGTCTTCACTTATGGATTTTTATTCATCTTCAGGCTTAACAATCAAAAGTTTACTGTGATAATATAAAATTATCTTTTAACTGATCAAGACCATTGTAGCACAGAAACATAAACTTTGCCCTTACCATGTGATTAATTGACCAGTATGTGTAAATTACAAGGTTAAGATTATTTTTCCATTTTTTTCTTTTTCCTTCTAGTCACTCTAAAAAGTTCTGTAAAGAGTTTCTACACACGTGTACCATTCCACAAAGTAATGGGCATCTCAGCGAGGAATAAGACTGACATGAGCAGAAAAACTGTTTCAGATGGGTAGGACTTGGCTGTTTCTTTGTTTTTACTGGAAGTTTAACCATGCCTGGAATATCAAGGCCCTGTTATGCAGATAAGGGGGATCAGATTTATTAACCCAAGAACAGCATTATTTGAGAATATTTAATGGAGAAAAATTGGTATATGGTTTAAGAAAATTTATAATTGAGTTATAAATAATAATGTATATAATTAGTAATTATATTGTTGTGGTTTAACAGGACATATATTTATGTGAATTATTACTTATACTATTAAATTGCTGATTGGCCAGGTAAATCTCTTGGCAATAATACAGCAAATTAATTTAGACTGATATTTTTAGTGCTGATATAAAAATAATAATCTAAACTATCAGATTTAGTCTGGTAGATATGTACTGATGGAATGTAATTTCATCTACAAATGTAAAATGTGTGGAAGTGTCTATCCATGATGAAGAACCATAAAGCAGTCTTATTGTGAAAAACATCTCTACAGGTTCTCAGTGTCTCTTCACTGAGAGAGACTCAGTATCATCTCTTCCCTTCTCTGTGACAGAGACAGATTATTAATGATACTAAGAGTAATTATTCTTTTCCTTTCCCAGCTTTTTTGAGTGTGAGCGTTGGTGTGATGCTGATCCTTGTTGCACGGGATTTGGCTTTTCTAATGACTCCCAGCTATCAGGTATTTTTTAACTCTTTTTATTTTAAAAAGAATTTCAGTCTCCCTTCCAAACTTACCATTCTTTTTCTGTGAAGGGCACCTTAAAAGCCCTTGCAGATCTTATGCAACTCTAATACCTTTTTGAGTAACCATAATCATTTCTAGGGATCATTTCAGCTCAATGACACGCTCCACATCTCAGAAATTACCAAGAAAACTTCATGAGAATGAGTCCTTAGGAGGCTGCACTTCCAACAGCATGAAATTCAAACTGATAAAACTCCAGGGAACTGTTAATTCTCATTTATCAGCCTTACTTCTAAAATGTTGGTTTACTTCTTTTTGTGTTTAGTTTTTCTTTTTAATGTTATTTCATTTTTTAAAGCCTTAGTGACTTAGAAGCCTAAATATTACTGAAATTAGATGCATGTTAAACACATAATGTCCATGGATACTTTGAGGCAGCTTAACTTTTTGGCTTTCTTGGATGTCTGAACTTCTCTATTCCCAAATTTTAGTTTTCTACTTGAGGAAGATTGATTGGGAAGATAGAGGTTGCCTATCTTCCCCTCCTTAGTATTTTAGCTGCTTAAGACATCTCAAGTAGGATTTGTGTTAGTCCAAAGAAATCAGATCTTTCAAAGTACATGTGACTTGAAAGCCATTAGAAGGTCAAACAAACATTTTTTAGTCACCTGAGATGGTTAAATTAAGGGATGTTGTCACCCTGTGCTCTCTCTATAGTCAGCATAGGGATCTGTAGACACAACTATGGGGTCGTTAGAGCTTTGGTTGACTGAACCCTGTTCTGGAGGTACTTTTCTTTTTCCTCCACTGGCTGTAAAGGAAGTTCTCTCTTTAAAAGAAAGTCTTAAACAGGTGATTAAAATTGGATGCCATCCAGGTCAAAGTCAATGAAATATTTTAAAATATTTTATTCCAAATTCAGATTTAGGCCACTAAAATGGCTAACGTTTTTGGAAGTGTCAAGTGCTAATCAACTCTCCCTGAGGTCATTAAGACATGCTGGTCTTACAATTCATTTGGGAGTTTGGAACACATCAGAAATATACATTTTTAATTCCCTTTTTTGTAGAGTAGAAAAAAAATTCACTCTTTCTAAAATGAGTAGCTTGGAAAATTAATCCAATGTAGTTCAGACTGGAATTACTGTGAAAATCAAAAATAGTTGACAGTTTTCATACCTCCATATGGCCACGTGAAATTTGAAGCCTTAACTGAATGTGACTTTAAATTTCTTTAAATAGTTCTAAAATAAAATAAAGAATTTAAAGCACTGAACTTGCAAAACTGACACCCCTTAATTTATCTGGTTAATATTTGCTATCTGTGGCATTTCAAACATCCAGTCCTGGCATTCATACAGTCAAGAGAATTTTCAGTGGTGATTTTAACATGAGCTAGGATAAATCTTCAGTGAAACTGCCAGCTGTGTTTCAAACTTTCCATTCTTTTCAGGTACAGAAATATATACACTAGGTCTTTGAAAGGCAGCTGTTTTATATTGACGTAAGTAGGGGCTGTGTTTCAACATACATACAGATTTTTAACTTCCAGGGTTGCATTAACCAGAAGGGGCTGCTTGCTCAAGGAAAGAGGTCCTGAACTTTGCTCAGTTGAAATGCTCCTAGTGACGTTAATGGATTATAATGTTGGTTTCCCATCTTGCCTCACATTTAATTCAGTGTGATTTTTCAACACTGTTTTCAACAACAGTAAAACTTGGCCCATTTTAGGTATTTCCCTCTTGTGATTTCTAAATCAGTGGAATTCCTTTTAGCACTCAGTGGAACTGTGCTATATTCACTTTCCTCAAAATACTATCTAGAAGAGGAAAATTTTCCACATAATTTCTATAGTCTTGTATTTCCCTGGCAGGTGGAAAAATTGTGTGCCTGACTCTGAACAGCCTAGGAATCCAGACGTGTGCTGAGGAAACAAGGAGTGCTTGGCAAGTCTCAAATTGTAGTTCACCAGATTCTGAAGTTAGAATACACCCATTTGGCTGGTATCAAAAGCCTGGTAAGTGATGCAGGACACATGGCTTTTCTGACTGGTTTCTGCACATTGGAGCTTGTTATTTAGCTTCAATGTAAAGAAGCTTATCTTTCAGATGGCAGACCCATTAGCAAGGATTACAAATAGATAAGGCAGACAAGTGTGTGCAAGGGAAAGAAAGGTGCAATTTAATTTCTATTTTAATAGAAAAGCAATAGAAATAGCTCAAAGAGGAATAATTTCATTTCTTAGATTGTATGGGAGACCCGCGACCAATGTTGGAATCCAAATATATTTTGCCCCACTATAAAGTCCTGGTCGGGACATCATTCTTTGTTTCTCACTGCTTGGCTTATGGTTTAACAATGTGTGTGGTTGCATAACTTCAAAAAGTTTGGTTTTCTTATGGAGTTTAAAATTCACTTTTGGCTGTTTTGATAAAGAATCAAATCCAGATCTAGTCAAAGTGAATTTTCTTTTCTGTAGCAATACCAAAGACTCCATTACTTTGTTGGAAAATTCCAATGGGTTTCTCATTGCCACGTTCCTCATGTGTGGCTCTAGTTCTACTTTGCTGAGCTTTGATTTAATATAACTGAAGCAATAAGGACAATGAACACCTGTCTGACTGTATCCCCCTTTATGGGAGGATGGCCTGTTATTGAGTCTAAATGGGTAGAACCTTGTTGAGCTCCACTGGGAGCAGCAAAGCCCCATGGGGGAAAGTCTGGCAATGTTGACAGAATCAGGGAAAAATATTGAGTAAAGAATACTTTTTCCTGCTTTTGGACTCTTAGTTCTTGCAGACTAGAGAAGGACTGATATCCAAGTAGAAATGCGAGGCATGAAGTGTGGGTATATACTGTCCAGAGCATGTGATATAAAGATAATCCAGTTAAAGCTGCATAGAGCTAAATCGGATATCCTGGCAATATACTGCATTTTACAGTGTTGGTAAATTTAAAGAAAATGCTAATTCACGCTGGAAATATCTGAAATATGAACTTGGTCCTGAGCTTTTCCAAGTCCTATGCTGGTATTCTGCCCACTACAACATCCATTTCTTCCTCTAGTGGGGCAACCCTTGTTAGAGAGGAGACACAACATGGAGTTGAGGGGGCACCACGGAAGACTATAGACCCGTGGTGTGGTCTTGGGGAGGGGTGAGCTGAGGGTCTAGCACTGAGAGGAAGGGAACAACAGGCCTGATAAGGTAGGCAATGGCAGGAGCATGTGGGCAGGGGGAACTGAGAAACTGCCTGAGGTAAGAATGAAGAATGGTAGAAAGGCAAAGTGAAGAGGAGATGGCAGAGGTATAGATACACTTCCACTTCTTGGAATGATTTTTCCTCTTGTTGACAAAGAATAAACTAAAAATAAAGTATCTTGCTCATTTCACGGACAGAGGGATGATGAAGAGGGACCTGGGGTGTATGTTAGGAGACATGATGACATTCTCTTATGTAGTGAGGAAACTTCAGATGTGTTTCCACCATAACACACAGCAAAGCACAGATGTTTATGCAAATGGAGATATTTGCAGACAAAAATTTGTATCAGTTGTGCTGGTGTGTTGGGGGACTGGGAACCAGGAAGCGGAACAAGAAAGCTCTGAGGCTAAAAGAGAAAATGAGTGAAATCTGATGGATGACTTTGCCAGAGGGCAATGGGATGATCAGTATGAAGCAGAATCTTTGGTTTTAGTCCTGTCCTGTTGTAGGAAGGTACTTGTGGCTCCGTGTTTCATATGTTAAGTTGACATATAAGCTGTTTGCCTGCACAGCTCCGCTCATTAGCAATTTGACTTGGTATGTGGAGTTGTGGTTGCAGCTCGGTTAACGAGGAACATACACTAGCATTTCAAAGAGAGTTCTGGAGAGCCCCAGTTCTTCACTCCTGCCAATGCGAATGGTAAAACTCCTGAGATTTCAGAAATATCTATTGGTTACATGCATGGGCAGAAGAAAATGAACTCTGTCCTAGCGAAACCTAAAGAAAATCTGATCTAGCCTCAGCTTCTGTAGGGATGGTAATTTATTTTGTCTTAGTAGAGAATTTATAACTGATTTGGTTAGCCAAAGTGCTTTACAGAATATGAATGCACAAGGGAAGCTTCTTATTTATTAAATAAAATGACAAAATGTTTAAGGGAAATATTAGCAAATGAGAAGTTTCATGTGTGGAAAATATGAATGATTATTTGAATTTTAATTTGGAAAGTTTCCTGCTGGAAAATGACTTGTTCTTAATTCCTGTTTTGAGAAATTCCAATTTGCTAATCAGGAAACAGAAAATCTCATGTCTCTTGTGACGCAGAAAACCAAATACTGAGAGGGGCATGGAAAAAACACGCTGAATACTTCAGTGAGTTGTTAATAAATAACTGTATTTTGAAAAGTGTTTGTAGGAATGTTTATAAATATGGAGATTTAGAGAAGTCTGGTTTCATGTACAGGCCCAAAAGGGTCATATAGCAAAGCAGCCTGACATCCTTACTCTTGGTGTTTGTGGTGAGAAGATGCAACAATCACATCCCAGAAATAATGCTGGAAATGTTGAGGTATTGATTACATTTTAAAACTTTAAGTGTAATTTTTTTCAAATGTTTGATTTTTTTTCTGCTTTTAGCTGACTTGAAGAACACCATGCCTAATCTGTGTCCACCTGTTAGTTTACCTCTCAGGCCAGAAAGTGGTAAGTGTATTCATGTATTAAGTAAAAAAAAAAAAGGAGGAAACATCCTCTATTTTGTAAGCATTGCTAAAAGATCACACTATAATGAAATGGTTGTGTTCCCCGTGAGTTTATTCATTCAGATGTTTACTCATTTTTATTATGTTGTATCATTTAAATGGAAGAATTGTCATCCACAAGGCTGGCCTAATATCTCTCAAACTCCCTACCACAAGAGGTCACTGAGGCAAAATATTTGTCAAGATTGATGAAGAAATTTATCATTTATGTGTGGTTGTCACATCACTTTGAATGGATATAACTTCGTATTTTAATGCAGTGATCAATGAAGTCACTGCTCTGGCAAGGATAACCTCCAGAAAAGCTGTTTATTGCATTATTGTCCACTGTTATGAGGTTTCTAGCACCTAATGACAGATTAGACAAATCATCAGAAGTTGCTACCAGTAATCCTCAACACGAGGACTGATGATGAGTTTTCAAATAAATACACACAATTGCAATAAAGGTGCTAAGTCAAATTTAGCAAATCTAGTTTTCCTCTTTAAAGCTTTATGTTTAAAAAGCAAGATGATGAAAGGGGCAGTTCCTCAGGAAATTAATGCTGGTTTATACCAATTTATGATTGGTGTAGAAGAATGATAAACTGTACTGCCTTTATTCCTTGTTTGTGGTTTCCTGCAAGGATGGGAATATTATCTAAAAGATTATTCAGAACTGGTTCACAGAAGTGTAGTATTTTAGGTGCGTGTTGGGTCCTGCTTTTGAAGAGATGCTATCACTTGCTCTGACACCATCTTTTTTGTATCAGGAAGAAAATTTATTTCAGTCTTGCAGTAAATGAATCTTATGGTACTCACGTGTTATTTTAAAAGTGGGTGGATCCTCCTGATAAATGAAACTTAACTGCTGTCTTTCAGAGTTTTGTGTCTATTGCCCCCTAAAAATATATGCAAATTGTCAACAGCTACAGGCTTCCCTGATGTGTCCTTTTCAGAAATACACAGTATATCTGCTAAATGCTGTATTTAACGGAAAGGAAGCGGTTTGACTAGTCATTAGATAACTCAATTCAACCCTCAGGTTAGACTGAAATTGAGAAGTCTCATCCATCTCTGCCCTTGATTTTCTGTTTGATCTAAGCATATTTTTCAATCTGTTGATGACTATCTTAAACCATATACAACTAGGCTTGCAGGATATTATTAATATTTGCAAAGAATTTTAAATATTGAGTTCAAAATTTATTATTAACTGTTTTATCATCCTACCTATGACCACTGGTCATGATCATGTTCAGACCATTTGTATTTATTAGTAGAATTTGTGGTTTTTAATGGTAGTTTTAATGTAATAGAAGGAAAACTACCTTTATAAGTAAGCAGAAATAATTTTTGTGTGAAATGCTTTGAGGAGCTGGTGGGGTAATGTGTAGGTTGGACAATTCAACTCCTTTGCAACCTGTTTTCTCCCAAGGGATGTAAAAAACTCCTTTACTAAATCTTTCTCCCTTCCAGTGTGATGCTTAGTACTAATTTTGTAATTTTCCTTTCACATTTTTCTTGCTTTCCTAAATCTGGGAAAATAATGACCTAAGCAGCACTTAAGGAAATTAGGCCTTTTTATCTGTCATTTGCTTTCTACTCTAAAGACTGCCCAGAATTTAGCCACAGCAAACAAGGTGCTCACCTTACCCTTAGTAAAAATTGTGACCTATCACACCCATTTCCAGGTCATCTTTCCAAATGAAGAGCAACTAGGGAATTCTCTGTTTTGCAAAGGTCTGGTTAACTACCCAAATGAACAGAACCTTCCATGAAGAGGCAGGATTGTGAATTAGAGTGGTTGTCCTGAGGACAGCAGTCAGAAGTCATTGAATTGCAAAGAGTGCAACTAGCTTGGACACCAAATTAGCACTAGTATCCTCTACACTTTGAGTCCCTAACAGCAGTGTGAACAGCAATGCATTCAAAATGCAACTAGGAAACATCTGTCCTTCTTATATTCTGCCTCATCTTGATACTAGAAGTACCAGTCTGGTTATTTAGGTCAGATTGCTATCTCTGTCACGATGTCAGAGATTTTGGAAAATTTTCATAAACATTGTTTCCAAACTCTTTATGATCATATATGTTATATTAATGTATGCTACTGAAGATTAATGGCTTTAGAATTGGGCATCATAAAAAGTTAGCAGTGACTGAATTTGCTTGTACATGGGGAAAAAAAAATAATGATGTGACTCCTATGTGGTAACAAGATGATGAGTGTGAGAAAATGTCACTATTTAAAGGGCACTGTCGTGTGTGTGCATGTAAGCATATATATATATATATATGTATATATGAAATATATATAAAACTTTCAAATGAAAGTTCAGAAAGATACTTAAATTTGAATACTTTGCCAGAAGGCTTTGTGAAAAACTGAAGTTAATATTATATCCAATCTAAAATCTGAGCTTACTGAAGCACAATTAAGGTCTATATTTTAATAGACAGTTAATACATTTGACTGCCTCGTTTTCAAGTCGGCCAATTTGCAATGCTTAGAACAGAGGGACCAGCACTTTGCTTCCTCCCATTTACAGTCAGGGTACTGACTCCTTCCCAGGTCTGTGGTGTTTCCAACCTCAACATGTTGTGAAGAAACCCAGATTAGCAGACTTATTTTCAGTCCTGTGAGCAGTAGATGCTTTGCTTGTTTTACTCATTGTTCTCAATAGAGAGGGTAGAGGCATGTAGGACCATAGAACAATAGAAAAAACCTCAACAAGAAGCGTTTCTACAAGTATATGGGCAGTGAAAGGAACGGTAGGGAAATATGGGTCTGCTGCTGAATGGGGTAGGAGACTTGATGGCAAATGATATAGAAAAGACCAAGGTACTTAGTGCCTTCTTCACCTCAGTATTTACTGGTAAGGCCAGACATCAGACCTTTGAGACCAGGGGAAAGACTGCAGCAAGGAAGACTTACCCTCAGTGTAGGACTATCAGGTTAGGGAACAAACTGGACATACAAACCCATGGGGCTTGATGGGATGCATCCATGAGTGCAAAGGGAGCTGGTTGATGTCATTTTGCGGCAACTCCCAATTACTTTTGAAAGGCCTTGGTGATGGAGGAGGTTCTTGAGGCTGGGAGGAAAGCAATGCCACTTCTGTCTTCAAGAAAAGCAAGAAGGAAGATCCAGGGAACTGTAGGCCAGTCAGCCTCACCTTGATCCCTGGGAAGGTAATAGAGAAATGGATCCTGGAAATAATTTCCAGACATGTTAAGAACAAGAAGGTGATGGGAGTTGTCAGTATGGATTTATTAAGGGGAAAATCATGCCTGACCAAACAGATAGTCTTCTACAATCAAATGACTGTCTAAGTGGATGAGAGGAGAGCAGGAGGTGTTGTTTATCTTGACTTCAGAAAGACTGCTCATGCTGTCTCTCATAACATCCTTACAGAAACTGATGAAGGTCTAGATAAACCAACAGGGAGGTGGACTAAATGCTGGCTGAACAGCTAGGCACAGAGTTGTAATCTACCTGGAGGCCAGTCACTGGTGTACCCCGAGAGCTCATACTGGGGCTATTACTGTTTAACGTCCTAAATAATGACCTGGACAATAGGACAGAGAGCACTAGTAGTGATTTGCAGATTATAAAAGGTTACGAGGAGTGGTTGACAGACCAGATGGGTGTGCTGCCAGTCAGAGGGACCTCAACAGGCTGGAGAAATGGGCAGACTTGCATCTTGGATCAAGTTATATTCCATCAATTTGTTTTTTAATTCTGTCAGAAAACTGGCTAGGACCTTCATCCTAAATTCTCTTCTCCTAAAGCAAGAGAAGCTGCTTTAACATTTAGCCTTCTGAGGAAACAGGTCTTCTCTCTCATGTTCACACACACTTTAACTTTTCTAGTTCAAACTAATAGAACTATTGACTCCTTTACTGCCTTTCTTTAGGTGGTCAGGAGAGCAAGATTTGCAAGCTGAGGTAACATCTTACATTAGCTGGCTTATATAGTTATAAGAAGGTACATTTTGAGGAATCCAGGACATCCCACAGGAGGCCAGGTTGTTAAATACCAACTTCTCCATCTCTACCCTTGTGGAAGGATGTCACTTTGGATTTCAGAATCTCTGAAGAACCAGTGGAATCCTTCTACCATAGAGTTGTCATAGTGCTATTCTTTAATTAGAAAAAAACAACAAAACCACAGAAAGACCTGTCAAGATTCTCCATTTTCCCCCTGAATAAGCTGGAGAACACTCTTTAAGAGAAAATTTTATGCCCCGCAAACCCTTTTCTGTGTCTGTCTGTTCTACAATGAAGCCAGCTCTCTCAGTGCTCGATTGTCGTCCTTTGGACTGTCACCAGGATTTAATTTGTCTCACTTTCTATGTTATTTAAACTCAGAATCTCACTTTTTTTTTTTTCTTAAAAAAAAAAAAAATTGCATATACAATCTTTAACTGCCAAAAGCGAGCGAGGGTCAACTTAGGATGATTTAATTTGTCCTGAAGGCACAAATCGTTGACCCAAGGAGCTGCAAGGTAGTGTCCATCCCTGTCAGTCCCACCATACAAAAAAGGGAGTTCTGTTGCACTTACTGTAAGTTCAAAAGATGAAAATTCAAGACCAAACTGTTTTGTCTCATCCAACTAACTTACTGGAGCTTCTTTCACTGAAACTTTTGCTAAATAAATTAAGCAAAAATATGTATTTGTTTTCCTTCTGTTTCCCAACCTGGGATTTTGAAGATGTTAATGAGCAGAAATCTTCATAAAACCTCTAGAGCTTTGAATCTGCAATGGCATAAATAATTTTCAATTGCAGCTTCTGTTCATGCCCAGTCACAGAGCAGCCTGCATCCACCAGGAAAATAATAAAAAAACCCAACCAACCAACCAACCAAAAAAACCCCCAAAAAACAAACCTTCCTCATGTCTCAGAAGAGACACAACAAGTGGGAAAGCATGCAGTCTTTCCCGTTTCTTGCCTGTTACCAGGTTATTCATCCAGCAGCCCATTGTATTCCTGTGATTCCTCCTCACAGCCTGAGGCTCCTGTTGGCTTTCCCCAGGTTAGTCTGCTGACAGGCAGCATTGCCAGGCATTTCTAATACTCATTACATGCCCCATTAGTCTGCAAATAAGGGGAATTAAATGCCCCACAATGCCTGCAGGTCACTGCTGTCTGGCAGGAGGGAGGTGAGCTGCATACTGCCCTTATGCCTTTTTACCTGAATTCTTGTTGCTTTGCTATTGCTTCATCTTTTGCCTATTTGTATTCTTGCATCGCCCTTTCTGATACTAGGATAAACTCTCCTTCAGTAACTGAACTCTTTGTCACTAATCTGTAGCGCGTTTAACTGGAAGTGTGGTTTTCATCTTTAACTAAATGAATGTTTTTATTTGTCTTCTGTACATCTGTCACATGGAGCAGAGTGTGCTCCTGCTAGTCTGTTGTGATTTCCACATAGTTTCTGTTATCTGAGAATTAGTGCTTGAAAAACAGATAGCCTGAACAGACTGGGAAAGTCCAACTTGTTACATCTGGAGCATTTTTTCCCCCTGCAGAAGTTAACTGTGCTGTGATGACACTGAGTATGGAACCATCTGTGTTGAGTTTCAGGTATAATCTGTGACCTTTAACGATGGGAGGATGGCTGTTATTTTAAAACTGCCTGTGCTGAAAATGCTAACAAGTCATGCTGCAGTCTTGATTTACTTACACTGGTATTTAAATAACAACTCTGCTGAGTTGTGTGAATGTGGAGGAATGTTATGTAAAAGAGAAAGCAGTCAGGTCTCATAATTAGGTTTAAGATGGAACTTTCTGCAGCCAGCTGTAAGGCAGAGGGAGATAAGAAAAGTTTTTAATAATAAATTACGTATTTTTATTTTAAGGCTGTTTTTCAACAGTTTATATACAAGGGTTTGAGCTACAGAAGATTTTATGTCTTTATAATTAAGACTAAAAGAAGCAAAACAATCTATGAAACATGTTACCTGGCTTTTTAGAAGCAATACTTGTGCTTAAAGCAAACTGGAGAGCCTGAAAATATCCCTGTGCATGGGGAAGGGAGGAGTGACACTAATGGCTAACTTCTTCTTTTGTACTTTGTTATGAGATTTATGAATTTTATACATAATTACATAATTATCCAAACTTTAATGAGCATTTGTGTCTTCAGATTTCTCGGTTTTAAATGAGATACAGCTATCTACCTTAGATTTGATAACCAGTTGGAGATAATGGCCCTTAAATGGTGATGTCTGTATGGAACTGCAGATTGTATACAGATCATATGGGCTGCATTCCCACTCCATTCTAATCAAGTAGTTCACTGAGAAATCACCAAGCCATATGGATGTACTGATCTGTTAGGCCCTTCCTGTTTCTGTCTCCTGTGACCACCTAATGGTTTATAGTTGTTCCCTCAATGCAGGACTGAGCAGTGCCTATGGGCTTTCCCAAGTGGGAGTAAATTTCCCATTGGGCTCTCTCAGCACATGGAGTATTTCCATTCTCAACAGAGATGTTAATGGTAGTACAGGTGCTGATGTAGCTGACTTTGGTGATTAATATTACCATTTGTCTTCCTGTTTTCCCACAATACTGAGGATATGTCAGAGAGATCTTTGATGTGAAACAAAGACAATCTTTTATCCATCCCTGAGAACTGATCTACCATGCCCCCATACAGCATATTGGACTTCTGGTGTAGAATTACTTTATTTTTGTTCTTAAGTTTGATTTTTCTTCTGTTTGTTGACATGAGGATTTTAGCCTTTTGAAATCAGCTTATTTTAAACCTGGATAAATATCTAGTACATTTTGAATATCCTATTACTATACCATTTACTATAATAGGCAGTACTGAAGGAGGCAGAAAGCTTGCATTTAACATGAGAATAGCAAGATTGCTCACTGCTAAGGGCCATAAATAACACATTTGTTAGTCTGGGACATATTTGTCTGAGGTGTGATTATAGTTATTATGCAGCAGTTTTAAGAAAAAGACTCATTTTGAATTATTCAAATCACAGTGGATGGACAAAAATGAGATGCAGCTATATTTTAGAAAGAGTATATTTTCTGCAGGTCCACTCTGAGCTGATGATTTGCTGGTTTTGGAGATTGTTGATATACAGACAGGTTAGCAGTCTTCATTGGAAAAAACCTCTGAAGGCTAGGAATAAGTTCAATCTGTAAGCATGTTTCTGACTTGAGTCAGGGCTATTAAGTATGGCTCACAGGTTTCACAATTAAGATCAGAATTTGTCTTTCAAACATAAATTAAGCATACTGAACCCAGAAATCTGATTTATGTACCTCCTTAACCTCATGTTAACCTCATATGATTTATATTCCTCCTCAACTTCATGAGTTTTCTTCTAAATTTAACTTGTCATTTTATTGCAATTCTTTATCTGTGTTTCCTTATATCATATGTAAAATTTTCCAGCAAACTCAGAACTGACCCCTCTTTGCTTCCACTGAAGCCAGTGATGAAACTTTTGTTGATTTCATGAGAAGGGTTTTATAATGTCATTGCCTGTGAAAGTGGGAGGCTGAACTCTCTGCCCTCAGGAAATCTATTCCAGTCTTCTGATCCTATGACTTGAGTGGGAACAGAGTAAGGCCAGTGTGAGTCCTTTTGCCTTAAACCTTGCCTACCCAAACAAGAACATCTGGAAGAGAGGCTGTCTGTATAGGACAGCTATATTTTTGCAATAAAAGTTACAGGGCTGGCTGGATTCAGAGTGCTCTAATTATCCAATCAAAGCATTTGCCAAAATGTGGTTTGGAAGGTCAGAGCTTAACCTATATATAAACCAGAAATGTCATCCAGCCCATCAGGTGCACTATGTGTTTTCAGTAAATCAGGGCCAGTTTGTAGCTTTGTACCGTGTGAGAGGAGTTTTAAGACAAGGCAAGTTTAGATCAGAATGGGAAGTTCTATTTCATACGTAGTAAAGTAGGTGTGCATGGCTGTGGGCATTGCTGGGTCTGCTTGGGGCCAGACTCTTTTCAGTGATGGCCAGTGATAGGAAAAGGGGCAACAGGCACAAGCTGGAACACAGGAGGTTCTACTTAAACATGAGGAAAAACTTCTTTACTGTGAATGTGCCAGAGCCCTGGAACAGGCTGCCCAGAGGGACTGTGAAGTCTCCTTCTCTGGAGATGTTCAAAATCCACCTGGATGCAGTCCTGTGCAACCTGCTCTAGGTGAACCTGCAATAGCAGAGGGTTGGACTAGATGATCTCCAGAGGTCCCTTCCAACCCCCACCATTCTGTGATTCTGTGCTGCCAAAAGAAGGGAAGAAGGAAACAACTAATAGCCAAAATCTCATTTGCAGGTACCTGCTGGCTGGCAATGTGGTACCATCCATGGACAGCTCTGGGTTAAAGGGTTTGCTCTGTCATTAAAATAAGCATTAGTATTTCTGCATTTATCTGCATCTGGGGTCAGCTGGGCAGAAGATTGGAAAGGGAAAACACTGGAAGTCTCAGTATTTAAATCTGATCTAAGATTGTGAATGTTTCATCCAGGACTGAGAATGAAAAACCCCTCCACAAATTCCAAATTAACCCAAAAAACACCCCATGGGGGTAGTGGGAGGTTTCAAGGGTCTCTTCTGTGATATTTGGGACCAAGCATAAGCAAAATAAAATGTGTTTTAGGTATGATCTATGGATGTTTGCATCATGAGTGGCCACTCTTCTGTGCCTAGCATGGGCTGCAAAGTGCCCATTGTGTCTTATATGTTTTTAAAGCTAATGTTATTAACTTGACTCTGTCCCACATAAAGGGATAAAATAAAAATTTTGTACTACAGAAGAAGGAAGTTTAGCTTGTGATCAAATGTGGGACACATCACATGTACCTAATAATGGCAGTGTGCACTCACAAGCTTAATTTGAGCCCCTTCAACAGATTTTAATAATGGTAAGCTAGTAAACCTCAGGGAAATAGATACAGGAGGCCAAATTCAAGTGTCAGAGGTGTAAATCCAAGGAATTTATTTTACTTCTGTGGAACTGTTTTGAATTTATTTCCTGAGAGAGTAGAGTTCAGCTTAGCAAGCACGCTTCTGAATGTTTGACCTGTGGGCAAACGGAGGCATCTGAGGATTATGAGACTTGCCCGAGGTCACTCAGAGAGTCAGCCTGGTAAAATATCTTCCAAAACCACTGATGCACCCAGACTTGTTGACTTACAATGGAATCCAGACAAGGCTCTTTTTTGAAAGAACCACAGCTAGTTATTTGAAGCTTTGTGTCTGAACCTAGGGAGATTACTTGTTCCAGCAGTAGGACCTCAAGTTACTAGTGCTATACACAGTGCAAGATGTCAGCATTGCTCTTATGTAGAAATGTGCTGATTAAAAGAAAAAAAAATATTTTCTTGTTCATATTTTCAGAAAAAAAGTATTTAAGAAATAACTGAAAACACAAACTGACGAATTATAATCTGGAAAAGTAAGACCTGGGGGATGATTGCTATTTTTTAGTATCTTTATGTAGAGGTTGAAATTTTCAAATATGGGTCATGCAACGGGTCATATTAGATGGTTTTAAAATACAGAAACCATTGACAATATGAAATGTAGTATTTTCCACATGACTAAAATTACTGTGTTCCTCTAAAACAATTAAATATTCAGTTCTTAAGGGCATGTAAAAAATTAAGTGCAGTAGGTCTGTTGCACAAATCAAGCAGTGATAGCAGGGTCATTGCTCCCTTACTAGTTCAAACTCCCTCTGAATATAGTGCTGATGACTTTGCAATGTCTGATAAACTCGTAGTCTTTAACACATGACAGTGAAATACCAAATTAACCTTCATTTCTACTTAGCTGGAGATGTTCAGCCTCTACCTCTTGGAAAAGTTACCCCCAAATATAACAAGAATAGAATGATTTTGAAGTGGTTGAGAAGGACCCATGGGACCTCGTGCTGCTTTCTTGCCCAATTCACATTTGGGCTGTTTGGGAAGGTATATGGAGTACAGTAGGTGGGTTCATCACTCCATGACTCTATCAGATGTTTTCTTCAGCAAAGGTGAGAGCAAAGGAGCTAGTGCTAAGGTAACAGCCTTAGCAATGCTGGTAGCACATATTTTTTTTCAGATTGACCTCTGGGAGATAAGCCATGCTTGAGGTTTATGCTTCCTTGGGAAGGGTTTAACTTGTAGAAGCAAAGACCTTAAACATCAGTGTAGAGGCCTGAGTTGTGGCAGTTCCCCTGTGTTGTTGTTAAATATTTGGGATAAAATAATTTTGAAATCTAATTTAATAATTGCTATTTCCTGCATATTTGCTCACTGAATGATGCAACCAGGCTAGTCTGTGGTCTGTTTTGGGTCTTGGTTCTCATCAACTGGACAAGTACGTCAACACCAGGATTTCCAAGCTACAGGCAGGGCATGCTGCAGCCCTGACTGTATTGAACCCCAGTCCTCAGCTTCAGATTTGATGTTGAGTGGTATGGTGACAACTTTCCTTCTGTGAGGAAGGAATGAAACTTTGGCTGCCTTTGCAAGTCACTCATTTCTCAAAAGACTAAAAGAAATCTTTAATTAAAAGAATGGTCACAAATTTTGCATCTGTGTGGTAAATGAACTGAAGTAACAGGGCAAGATCTGCTCACCAGGAATTACAAGGCAACAGCTGACTCAGCTCTGTCCTCACCCTACAATTACATGGAGAGGGTAATGCCAGCCTCCTGTTTAGGACTCGGTGGCCACAGCAGGACCCTTTTGTTTTTAAACCATATTGAACTGTTGGAAGGAACTAAAATAATTAAAGGCCCATTCTTTCCCAAACCTTCTTTTTTGACTTCTGTGTGCAAAACTGAGAGCCTGCAGATATTTTTATCTGTTTGTGTATGTGAAAAGAATGTTTGTGGCATTTTTTTAAAATCCATTGTGAGACAGAAGAATAATTTTTGGTGAATACTACATCGGTATGTATATGTATATATATACTCACACTTTGTATGAATGTGTACATGTATATTTGTGAATATACATGTTTGTATATATATATATGCACATGTACATACATGGAGTACATATATGAGTATACATGGAGTACATATGAAATAGAATTAAATCTTAATTATGTAGCAATTACATGACATTAGAACAGTTCATAGAATTTCGTGTGATTCTGTCTAGGAAATCAAATTAGCATGATCAAAATAAACTTTGTGACCTTTAAAAACAAGTCTGTAAATCTGTGAGAAATGCATATGCTTCTGTGGTATTTTGGATTATTGCTTGTAAGGGAAGAGAAGACAAAGTATAACATTAGTGAAAACTGTTGTCTCATTTTCACTTAGTCTGTAAGGTCAGGACTTACTCTCTGAATGTAGATGTATGCAGGCAACATAGACATCTCCATTTCAGCTACTCCCATGAGGTTCCCTATACAGACAACATGGACATCTGGCTCATGTAATCAGTGGATTCCTGGGGATGATATGTCTCATCCTAAAGCAGACATCTAAAGCAGGATGGACGTATTGTATAGTAAAACTGTCAGTTCCTCCTGATAGTACAAGGAGTCTAGTGTAATTAACTCAGATGTAGACACCTACCTTGCAGGTGACTGAGGTGAAGCCTACCTTAAGAAACCAACTCCTGTTTTAGACACAGATGTGGATGTCTGCTGGGAGTGCTCAGTCACATGCGGGATGTCCACTTGCTTTCCAAGGAGTTTAGTGGCTGTACCTGCTCAGGAATTCACGTACAAGTGTTACAACTCATGTCCTTTAATGTAATTAGGCCTGTTCAGAAATGTTTTATTTAAATTAGTTGGATTTACATGCAAACATGGGTGAAGCTGCTCCTGATTTACCTCTTTATTAACTGAATACCTTTGTAAACCTAGTTGAACATGAACTCTGAAGGCAAGACTGAACCCTCCAGTTAATCAGAAGCTTTTGCATATTATATTTCATTTATTCCCTGTTGGTGCAAAGGAAGGTGAACGTCTTTCATTGGGGATCTCTCCAGGGCTTTTGCTTCTATGTTATTTTCCTCTTAAAGTTTTTACTGACTTCTCTAGTTATATTATTTTTTGTATGGTTCATTTTACAGAGTATTCAGATATATGGCAGCCCTTAAATGTGTCCTCTGTTCTCATGGATTCATCCATCTCAAACTTTGAAGTTGTGCAAGTTAGTAGAGATATAGCCAATGACTTTTCCACTGCCAGAGACTTTTGTCTATCCGGTAAGAAATGGTTATTCATAGCTTTAAAGAAAATATTGGCTCATGAGACTGAAACACCAAGAAAAGCTTCTCCCCTCCCTCCTCACTCCCATTCTTACATAGATACATTGATTGTCCTTATTTTTAAATGCCCTAGTGTCTGTGATTTTGAGAGAAGAGACTTGGAATAATTTATCTAATGAAAGATAGAAAGGACATAAAGTTTCATACAGTGATTGGGTAATTTTGATATCTCTTGGGCACAGAGACCTGTTGTTTATACAAGGCACTGTAAAACCTGGAGAATATTGTGGCAAATAATTAAAGTGATAATGTAATTATTTTCTAAAGGACAGTTAAGGGATACTTAACAGGTGAGACAGATAGTAGAGCCACTTACCATTATCTAAAGTAACCTGTAGCTGTGGTGTGTGAAGGCAGGTTACTCAAAAGCTGGTATGAAGCAGAGGTTGGGCTGTAGTAACAACAAAAGGAACTGCTTTAATCAAGAGCCAGACTAGACAACAAAGAGTCCTTTAAGTTCACATGACTGGAAATCTTGAAATGCCACAGAGTGGCAGAAATAAGGAAAAGTCAAGTTATTGCTCCCACTTACTGGAGAAGATGGCTCTTGGAATGGTCCCATTTTATGCAGTAGATGGTCCTCACCTTAGGAAGGCGAGCAGTGTAAGTTTCTTCTCTTTCCTTTTTCCATAACTGTTTGAAGGAGCCTTTCTAAAGCAGAAGTGTTGGATATCCACCTCTGAGTACAAGCTGGGACAAGTGAGAAGATCACTTTTTTTTTTTATTCTGAAGCCTTCCACTAGGGCTCCCTGGAGACTGAATTCAGCTGAGGTCCTTAGTACGTTATTAGAAGATGATTTTCTTTTGCTAAGTTGTATGATTCCATTTTAAAACAAATATAACCTTTGGTCCTTTGGCTGTTTTTGGGAATGTTCTGGGAATCTGGGGACATTTATGTCCCATTATTCTGCTTTAGAACAGAATCCTTGTTGCCTGACCTGTTGTAAAACCTTTCTTTTAAGTGTCTTATAACAATGCCGTACAAAATACTATGGGAATACGTTTTCACCTGCTCTTTTTCTTCACGATTCACCTTACAGCTTGTTCAAAGAACCAATCATGTACAGTGGTTACACTGGAAATTCAGCCTTCAGCAATAAGATGCCTTTTCTACCCTGATACAAAGATATGCACACACGGCCTTCAAGGGCACAGCTGCTGGGTTTTACTCAAAGAGCCCGCTACGTATATCTATAGGAGACAAGGTAAGAGCAGGTTAAGGCTGTGGAGGAAGGAACTCAACTGTGGTTGTCCATGCATGACTCTTGTGAATGGGTGTGAGGAAATCCTCAGTAAGCATAAAGCACTATGGATGTCTCCTAGACAGTTGTCCATTGCTATTTCAATGGTGTTACAGCCAAATGGGATGGTAAATTGCCCCCACATACTTTTCATAAAAATATACAAAATCATAGTGTTATAATCTAGTATCAAAGCAGGTGTAATTAAGGATGTTTGGTCTGTAAAAGAGGTTTCAGAAAGTGCAGAATATTAAAAACAAACAAACAAAAAAACAGTAAGAAAAGTCCAGCTCTTTGCTTTTCATCTGCAGTAGATGTTTCCTTCCTTCTAAACTCTGAGAATAACACAAGGCATCTTGAAAATCCACTATCAAGTGAAAGTCTTAAGGGCCATCTCTGGAGAAAACAAACAAGAAAAACCCAGACCAAGATGAATTAATATTTTTAAAGAAGTGAAAATTATTTATGAAAGAAATAGAAGTTGTGTAGAGAGGCAAAAATTCTATTGTTTGGCTATGTACTTATTTTGAACTTTAAGTTTTTGTTTTGTCTTTTTCCTCGACTTTTAAAAGATACTGCTTTCTTTGGTGTAATATTGATCCTTTCTTTTAGTAGAAGCAATTAGACACCAGGTAACAATAAGGGGGGGGGGGGGGGGGAACGATGTGAGGGAAGAAATATTTCCTTTTCTGCTTGCTGAGGTTTCTGTGAAGAACTGACAATCAATGAGAAGCTTCTAGGATAAAATGTGATGAGAGAAAAAGGAGTTTATCGTTATCAAGTGAAGGAAAAATCACAGACTGAGACATGAAAGCTAAACTTGTGTGTTTGTAAATTTATGTACAGTTTTGGTTTTAGTCACCTGACTTAGAATCTGGTTTCTGCCTATCAATTAAATAGTTTTAGGAGAGAAATAGTACCAGGTATCATTTAGCTCTGTCTTAAAGTAAGCCATTATTGAAAAAACTCTTCTTTGGATAGATAGCTAATGATTCAGATAATCTTTATATGAAAAAAAAAATAATCAAACAATAATGCCCTAATATTTAATAATTTTCTGCAAGCAAAAAATAAATTCAGATAGCAATTACATTTGATCTAAAATATAGATACTAGCGTAAGTTCTATGAATGAAAATGGCAGTATTCACAATAGAGTGTAAGGCAAAAGATGGTCATGAAGGCTCCCTGGTATCCTGAAGTCTCACATTCCCTTCTCTGGTATACAGAAGGCACACATGTGCCTGACTTAAAGCCAGTACTTGCACTGGTGATTCCCACTTCAAGAACAGCAAACCCACATGGGACTGTAGGGAATTTGGACATGAGTCGTGCTCATTGCCTTCTGTTGAAGCTCTTCTGTCTCACATGATGAAACAGTCACTGGAAAGGGGACAGAAGTGCAAATCATTCCTGGTGAGAGCCCAAACCAATGAAATTGGTGGTTTTCTTTCCTCTCTCTGACTTGATAGAAATGTTTAAAGGTTTAACATCTTGCTTTTTAGAGTCAGGGGAGAGAGGCAAGTCTGAAAATCTCCCTTTTTGGAGAAATGCTCAGATTCCTATTCTAATGTGGTATCTGATCTGGAAGAATGTTTGAATAAGGGTTTGGAAAGTTAAATCTTTGTATCTGGTAGCTAACATGTAGCATAACATGAAGTATTTTATAGGGAGAGAATAACACAAATTTATCTATGTTTCATTTAAAGAAGTGAATTAGATGCTTAATAGTTTAAAATTAAGGGCAATTGGATTAATTGTTATTTCTGAAATGGAAAAGCAGATTATTTTTCCTCTGTTCCCTCCTCGGTAGATTTATTCCTGCCCATTTCTGAATCGGATTTAACCCCATCTGTGTACATCCCGTCCCATGGAGATCTGATGGGCAAATCCCAAGTGATTCGCATTGGCTCGGAATGGAGAAATATCATCCAGTTCCTGGGGATCCCATATGCTGAACCTCCCCTTGCAGAGAGGCGCTTCAGTCCTCCAAAGCCATTTGCTTGGGTGGAAACATGGAATGCTACTGTGGCTCGGTAAGAAACCCCTTTGATCATCTCCAGAAGTGCTTGTCCCTCCAGATATATGAAAGTAGCTGGAGAGATGACCATGATGTTCATGTCTTTTCTTGCAAAAGAACTAATAGAGTACAGATTAATACAAGTTTGGGAATTTGTTTAGCAAAATCAATAATTTCTCCGTCTAATGTTAATGCATTCAAGTGCCTCAAGAAAAAAGGCAGATTCTAGTACATTGCCTTGAATGTATGCATAACTCCCCACCAACTGTCTGCTGTCAATCCATTTTTGTTCTGAGCATTTATACAGGTATTTATGATATTTATACACATATGTTCTGCTCCTGCTGAGCCATACATTTGCAGGATAACAAGAAGCTGTGGGCCTCATATAGAAATTCTCTGCCTAGTAGAGTCTAGGAGATCAGGCTGAAGGACTCAGTATTTTCTGTCCAAAAACTATTAAAAGGCAAATATTTGCTAAATGGCTTGAACAGAAGTACAGAAGTTATAAACATTTTAGGTAATGCCTTAAGAAGAAACGAACGCTAGGAACTGTGTTAGCAAGTGGGCTAAATTTTTCCTGTGCCTAATGTTTCCCATTGGCTGTCCCTGGCTCTTCAGGGTTGTGCAGACATCACCATCAGTGGGTTTAGGTTGGAGGTACTCTGTGGACACAGCCTTTGTGTACATGTTTGTGTTTCATTTAGTCTTATAATATGAGTCTTAATTTTGTTGCATTGGGGAACCAAAAGGACAAAGTGTGAATGTGTATTTCTCAATCAAAGAAATGAGGTTTTGGGTGACACTACTTAGTATATCTGTGCTGTGGAACCTTTCAGGACAGTGGATTACTTTTATTAAAAAGAAAACAAAACCCTGAAAACCCCACCACAAACCACAGCAAATAGAAATGCAGCAACAAGAAACAAAATATAAAAATTGAGTATTTCTAATAGGGTCTTTCTCACAGCACATCCCTGCTCCATGTAATAGAAAGCAAACTAAAGAGCAGACGAAACTTGTTTGAGTGAGCCATGCTACACATGTACAGAGGAAGTTGATATATGAGACCTGGTACACGGTCACTATCAATAAAAAGCAGACTGTTTACTGGCAGACATGAGGAGCTGCAAAGAAAAAAAAAAAAAAAAAAGAGAAACAAGAAACAGGAGATTGAAGGTGCAGAACAGTCAAAAGGAGAGAATCTGGTGGAAGGACTCAGTGAATTTTCTGGAGAGGGAGTTGCAGACATCAGGGCTGAGAGCTGAGGTTTAGTAGTGTTTTGAGAGCTTCCAAGGCTGCTAATATGGACCTGAGATCTGCTGAGATCCTGTGTTATCCTTCTAGCCATAGCTTGCCACGCACTCCTGGTCAATTCCTGGCACCAGGAGTGGTCCTCATGTGGTTAGTAATAAACTACTGGATCTAACTGATCTGGCCAAGAGCTTACACGGTGAAGGAAATACTAGACTTTGCAAGGGAGCTGGGAGGATGGCACCCTGCAGGCCTGACATGAATCACCACCTGCTTTGGTGGAAATACAACCTGAAGCTACAGATTTAGAGATTATATCAGCTCTGTGGAAGCTATATGGTCCCTTCCATACTCAGGATTGGTCTCCAGAGGTTTCTAGCAAAGTTTGCAATGAACCAGGTGAAAAGGATGCAGTGTTGTCTTGAGGAGCTGAAAGAGCATCTGGCCTTTGTTGGTCTCGTCCTTCAGGTTGCACCTGAATTGTGGAGGTGTTAACAGCACAACCACAGTAGCCACATAGTCTCATGTACATTGGAGGGATCTGGTGAGATGTGGCTTTTTGTTTCCTCAGGTGCACAGTGATAGGTTAGTATGTACACCATCAGCTCTTTGTGTTTGCAGCCACAGCATGGTATCTGCTAGGACTTTGTTAAGACCCATCTGCCTCTGTGGTCTCTCTTTGAAGATCTGATATTGTGATGAGCATCCTGGCTGAGATTTTCAAAGCAATTTAGAGACCTTAGTTAAACTGCTCCTATCTGTTGAATTCTCAGTGCTTCCTTAAGCCAGTGAAAAACTTGGACATTATCTTCTATTATTCATTTAGGGTTGACGAAAAAATTCTTTGAGCTTGTAACCATGGAGGTGCACTTGCCGAATCAGAGGGAACTCTGACTCTGTATAAAAAGTGTTGATGAGTGTTTTTTAAGGACTATTTTAGTGTTGCACAATATTCGTATATAAGAAATTCACATTAGCACAGTGCCATTACTGACAGAAAATAAATATTTATTTATCAGCCTGGTCCTGAAAAAAGACTCCAAAAACCAATTGAAAAAACCCTTCTCCAGCTGTTGGGGTCTCCAGCTGCTGGAGGAACTGTGGACTTGCCTCGGCAGGTGGCAGCCTTTCCCCGGAGTCGATCCTGGCATGAGGAGATCCTGGGAGCTGGAGGTGCTGGGAATCTTGATGAGTTGTTAAAAAGAAGAAAAAAAATAGCCATAAGCATGGATGATGATAAAAAAGTGGAAAGCTGCGTGATTAATAGCATTAGACCTGTTGTGCTGGCTGGCAAAATTTATATTTTGTGTACCTAAAATGGCTTGAGCAGTTTTGGTTAGAGATGATGTGCTTCTCTATGTCAGTGTGAAAGCTATTGAGTGATATCACCATCCTAGGAACATCCTTTATGGAAAGATTTTGTAGAACTGCACGGAAGCTGGTCCTTTTCCTTGTAGTTTTCTATTAAACTCTTCACACCTTCAGTGTAAAATTTTACAAGGGCATTAAAAATGATAATTTAGAAATAATTCTCTGAGATATTACTATCTTTTCCATACCCTCTCTTGGCTTCTTCCCTAATAACTTGTGATGCTTTTCCATAACTCATGGTTTGATATAAATATGTCTGTGAAGTAGAAGGAACTGTCTTCAAAATAGCTTATATCTGAGCTGCAAAAGTCATCCTCTTGATTTTTGCTGTGGAGCTCTCATACAGATGATGGCCAGAAAATGATTTTCTGTACGTGACTGGCTGGCTGAATTCCTCTTGAAAGGTTACCTTTAACATTGCTGGCCACTGTTAATGGTCTGTTATTACGCTTAGAGCAAACATTTTAAAAATGCATTAAAATTTTAAACTTACCATATTTTTCCACAGACCATTAGAAATGAAAATAAATACAAATAAATGTAGCCCACAGACTATTAGAAATTAAAATAAATAGCTAGCATTTCAGCAAAAGAGTGGATTACATAGGTGTGTGGGCAATAGCAAGTGGAGACCTATGTCTGAGACCCCCAGTCCTGCTCCCCTTACATCTGGTGCTACTTTTATGCAGTTTATGTAAAGCCTGAGTTTTCTGAAGGCTTATTTTCATGTTCTAATCTTTTTAAAATGATGTTGGTTTTCCAAGGGAAGGATTCTAGACATGAAAATAAAATGTGTTTTTTCCATTTGTAGGTGAGTATACAAACCCATGTATTTGTTACTGAGGTATAGGTGGGCATAGTTTTAAATGTGATTGAGATCAACAGATTTAAAGATTTTATAAACTTATTGCATCAAACTGGAAGGATATAGCAACAGTTGCAAAAGAGTACAAGCCTTTTTATTGTAATTTTCTCAATCCGTGTCTCTAGGGCAGCTTGTTGGCAGCCAGGAGATGGAGAGGCCCCGCCATACTCTGTCAGTGAAGATTGCCTGTATCTGAACGTCTTTGTTCCTGCCACCACTGTAAGTTGGAGACGAGTTAAATTTTTTTTGTAGCTGAGCACTGTCTCTTTTCAAAGTACTTTTAATTGGCATGAATGACTGTTTTTCATGTGGTGTTCACAGAGGCCTGCAAGGTTAAATTAGGGACTTTGTTGTTTGTACTGGTGCAAGATTATTCCCTGCAGGCTTTCAGTGAGCTGTGTTTGGGTAACTAGAAGGGTAGCAAATTAAAAAGCTAGAAATAAGAGAGAGACAAAGAGGGAAACAAAACACAAAAGGAAGGTGGCCACAAAGGAAGAGAAATTCAGGACAGAAATGGCAATGTCCCTGAAATGACATTTGTCCACGAGATGACAATGCAATATAATATGACACATCAACACTTACCACCAGTTGAGCAGCAGCAGATGAGGTTTATTTCACCTTCATTTTTACTGTTCCCCTGTTGACATCCGTGGAAGCTGTTGAGGAATGAGGGTAGCAAGAAATGCTAGATTTGTGCCCAACCCATGGAGCGTAAAAATAGACATTTTAAAGATGGCTGGGCCAACAATACAATCTGAGAAATTGTCATTTGAAAGCTCTTGAATTTCTCATTCTAAACAGATATAAAATAAAGCTTCAAGTTAGAGCCAAGCTTAGATATTAGCCAAACCCCTGGGGATCTGGGGATAAAGATGCTGAATAACATGTGAATCCCATCAAAGAGTGAGCCCAGAGCAGAGGAACAGATTTTTTCTTTCCACAGTACTGGCAATTTTCAGAAGGTGACAGTAGTTATAACAGAAATTTATGAGTCTGTCATACTGCATGTCTGAAAAGAGCTGGTCTAGCTATCTGACAACATCACACAGAGTCCCTTGCAGGCCCTTTTGATCAGCAGAAAGACCATCAGTCTGTTTTCTCCCTGCAGCACCAGACTGTCAGTTTGCCTTGGGTGCAGTCATTGGTTATTGAAAACAACAGGTCACTGTCCCAGGCAGTTTGCCATCTCCGCTTAAGTGCTGCTTTCAAAATAGCTTATTTGAAAGCATTGTATTTTCTGCCATCTGATAGACTGAATAGGCTTGTCTCTCTCCTTGGCAGTACTGAGAACTGAATCCCTCATATCTTTTGTAGAGGTGTAAAGTAGAAGCAGGTCCAATCAAGTCAATCAGTTTCACATGCGTTAAGTCTAGCCCAAGAGAGAACCAAAACTTCTGTTTTTGCAGAAGTAGCTGGAAGCAGAAGGCATGGCATTTCCCTGTTTCTTTTTGTGGTGAGGTCTATTTTTTACTCATATACAGAGAGCTATAGTTATGTATTTTCAGCCCATGGAAAGTTATACAAGCTAGTAAATACTGAATATAAAACCTCTTGGAGAGCAGCAAATGCAGAGGTGTCTGTCTGTCCTACCTGCCACCGGAAGACTCTCTAAGTGTCAAGCAGTGAAGAAGGTGAATGACATCACCTCATTTTGCTTCCATAGCTACATGTACCACACAACCCTCCAAATAAAATTGGAACTTCTGAGAGACTTTTTTCCAGCTATAACCATCACCATCTGTCATACTAGCAAAGCAAAGCTGTGCTTCAGCTTATTTTGCAAAAGGTTCAAATGGATGATCAAGAGTTGAAACACTCTTCTTCTAAATAAGAATAGAAAGTGTACCCTCTTTCCTCTTCTCCAGTCCTTTGCATATGTTATTCCCACCCTTATCACATTATCCGTGTTGCACTCAATTCTTTTCAGAGCAATATTGTACAGCAGTAAAAACACTTGAAGTTGCCTGGTTCAGTAGAATTTAAAACTATCCCTGCCAAGTAACTCATTAAATGTTTTACAGAAGGATGGAGAAGATTATTCTCAATATTATAAAGCCTTTCAGACCTCCAGCTGACTTGCAGTTTCTTGGTGGATGCTGAACTTCTCTTCCCCCTTGAGAGTTTTTATATGGGACCTAAGCCCCTACAGGCTGAGGCAGACCATTGTGGAGCTGCTGGGCTCCCCAGAAGACATCTCCCTGCTAGCTAATCCAGCAGGAGCCATCTGACCCTGACCCAGCTGGAAGTCTGTGCACAGATTTTACACCTCAAAATGCAACTGTGTTGTGTGGCTAAGTATGAAGCAAAACCCTGCACTAGGCAGTAGTCATGTGGGAGCTGTGGCCAATTTTGTGAGGAACATGCTGGCCCCACTCTGCCCGCCACTGCCCCACGTG
Source organism: Antrostomus carolinensis (assembly GCF_000700745.2). Taxonomy (NCBI): domain Eukaryota; kingdom Metazoa; phylum Chordata; class Aves; order Caprimulgiformes; family Caprimulgidae; genus Antrostomus; species Antrostomus carolinensis. The sequence goes on from NW_010287542.1 coordinate 43,215, forward strand.
TGACCCACTGCAGCCTGGCATTGATGCTGGTGATGCTGCATCTCAGCCTGGTACCAGGTAGTGAGGGGTGAAGAGAATGGCTCCAGCCACCTTTAGTTAAGGTCTTGGTTTTCTTCTGCCATGACAGATCTTTTGCCTCACAGATCGAATTGCAGTGGTTCATTGAATTTGATTCAGAACAAGGCTTGGGGGAAATTCACTTACATTAAAAATAAATTATCCATATTATTATGTATAGTAAAAAAATTATTTGGCTACCAATAGATAGATAGATAAGTGATATGAAATATCTGGCATTATGAAGCACAGTTCAATTATAGCATGAAAATAATTGTGCTATGCTGTTAAAATATCTAACAAGAAATGGGAAGCCAATTATGTTAAACAGCCTTCATCTAAAATGTCCAAATCCATGAGCTCTGAGGCTGAAATCCAATTGGATTAAAACTCAGATTATTTTTCATGATACTTTACCTTTACATAAGAGAGGAATCTATATTTACTCGATGCAGACTAGAAATGAGAACGCCACATGCAGACACTTGGCACTAAGCACAGCCCCAATGCTAAATCTTCCCCTGAATTGCTCCGTGTCTGTTGCAGCAGGCTTTGTTGTACCATTTTTAACTTTTATTTCCCAACTTCACCTTTCTTAAGCTTTTTGTCAGTAGACCATTGTGTAAAGTCATTCAACATAATGTAATATGCAACTTACAGGGCAGCTGGAGGTCATGCTCGGAGCAGGCTGTGGACACGTAGGAGAAGCCTAGTTTGAACCTCAGGTTTAACCATGCTGAGCTGAGGGGATGGAGCCTGCTCAGCATCATGTTTAACACTTTTAGCTGACATGGCTCAATGTGGTTGTATTTTAGAATGACTTTCCATGTGAAAACTGATTCTTCCATTTTTTTCTTTGCTCCCATCTCTCTCTCTCTGTGCTGCATGCAGTGCAGAAATGAGAACCAGGGACAAGGCGCTGTGAATTAAGCAATTTCTATTCAGGAACAGAAGTTCCTGAGAGAGAGCAGCACATTTCAGTGCTTGCAGTTTCTGGGGTTTTCTTGATAACATTGTTGTGTTCACAAGAAGCCTCTGAAATGAATCTTCAGATAGATAAGTGAGGAGTGCACACAATCATGACAAATTAAGGGCAACAGAGGGGACTTTGCCTCCTATCCTGTAATTTTTGCAAGAAGCTGCAACCATCACTTCTCCGAGGCTTCTCCCGTAGAGCCAGTCGCATTTTTTCTGGAGACATCCTTTGCCAGAGCAGATGGGACTGCTGTGTTTAGCTAAGCTCCATCCAGAAAATAACAGCAACAGAGCCCAATGCCCTCTAGCTGCAGGGAAAAACAAACCTCAGATGTACTTTGATGCTGCTGCAGGGGCCACCAGCCCTTCTTTGAAAAACACCACCAGCTGCCAAACAGAAGGCGGGATGAGTTGGTGTGCATAACCTGCTGATGAGCAGAGGAAAGAGGAGCCTCCTTCAGGATAGTCCCACAGTGGGCAACAGGGGATGAAAGTGCTGAATGGAAAACTGAGATTACAGTCTGAAAAAAAAAAACCAACCAAAAAACATTTCTAGCATTGGAGCAGGTTATTCCTTTTGCAGCAGGAAGGGAAAAAAAAAAAACAAAACAACAAAAAATCCCCCCCCCACCCTCCCAACAAAACACCACAAAACAACCCCCCTCCATATGTTTCACTGGTATTTCTTCCAAGTGTCACCTTGACAGACCTGTAATCTGCTGGTAAAAGCTGATGTGCCCTGGGCAGTTCTGCTTTTGTGCTGCTCCCGCAGCAGCAGCCTGATTGCAGCCCTGCTGCGTGGGCAGAGAGGGTCTGCACAGATGGGCTGCTGTTTTGGGGAAAAAGCCCCAGTTTCTGTGCAAAATTGGGTGGCTCTCCAAGTAGTGCTAACATGGACCGCAGCCCATCATAGCTCTTTCCCATTCTGAGAGTCCTACTGGGCTCTCTCAGGGCAGACACCCTCTCTGCTTCATGAGAGGTGAGTTTCTCCCATAGACAAATTCCTTTCTGCACGACCCCTCTATATAAGTTCCAGTACCTAAACAGTAGCTACAATGGAGGTGGAGACTCCCTTTTCACAAGGAGTCACATGGAGAAGATGAGGGGTAATGGGTACAAGTTACTCCTGGGGAGAATCCACTTGGATGCAAGAGGAAAAAAAAAAATCACAATGAGAACAATCAGCCATTGGAATAATCTTCCCAGGGAAGTGTTGGATTCCATACCGTTGGACACTTTTAAGATTCAGCTAGACAGAGTGCTTAGTCATCTTGTCTAGACTGTGCTTTTGCCAAGAAAGGTTGGACGAGATGATCCTTGAAGTCCCTTCCAACCTGGTGTTCCATGATTCTATGATATATCTAGTGGGGGAAAACCTTTGTGAAGATTGAAGGAGCAATGAGGAGCTCTTGTCACGTGGAATTTTGAGACTAGGCAGTGTTTAAGTGCTGAAGACTGAAGAGCAACAAGCAACCTTGCACAGCTATTGAGTTAGTCCTCCGCAAGATAAAGTGACCCAACAGGACTTTTCCTCCTCCTGTTTTCCACTTGTTTGAGCTTTTCCCGTGTGTTTTTGTAAAGCGGACATGTTACAGCAAAGACAAGCCCACCACATGTTCAGTGGTCAAGTCAGCAGCATAGGTCTGCCTTGAGCTAACCTGATAGAGTTGTTGGCTGGTGGAAGACAGTGATGCCATTAAATCTTCTTTATACTGGGCGTAGTGTGCTCTTTAATACTATAGATGTCATTGCACACAATTTAGCCCTAGAATTTCAGACAGATGGCCAGACACCCTCTCATTATGCTCAATTTTAAAGAGCTATGAATGGCTTAGACGATGTTAGTGAGGGAGATGTTTGTGTTCTCAATGACCTACAAAAGCAGTTTGTCATAGGAATGTTAACCTTGTTAACCTGCTTTTTGTCATGGCAGGTCAAAAACATGTCAGTGCTGATGTTCTTCCACAATGGAGGGAGTTACAATGCTGAGGCAGGAAAGACAACCATAGACGGATCATACCTAGCTGCTGTCAGTAACGTCATTGTCGTGACAGCAAACTACCGGGTCGGTGTTTTCGGTTTCCTTAGTACTGGTAAGTCATGTATTTCTAGAACAAAAACAACTATAGGTTAAATTGCATTCTGTAACACTTTTGTTTCTAATTAAAAAAAAAAATAAAAAAAATTAATTTTTAAATTTGAGAAAACCTGTTATCTTTCACTGCTGGGGGCAAAAATAGCCAAGAAATTATGGGAACTTGACCCAAAGAGAAAGGGGAGATACTGAAGGCAAAGGGACAAGAACAAACAAAACCCAAGCATCTGTGTCAAAGCACTGGCTAGACTCCTGTTTGCAGATGAAACTGTGGATATTGGGTTTTGCAAACACGCACAAAGGTAGGTTAGACATTAAAATTCCTGCTAATTTCAATGACCTGTCATTGTGGATGTGGTTTTCAATGTCTACAACTTCCAGCTGTTCCATCCATGAAATTTTTGCTAATGCTCGATTGTACCCAGGTCAGAGTGGGCAAGAGGCAGAGAAGGGTAACTGCAGGTTAACTGTGAGAAGGACATGAAAGTACGGTACATACAGCACAAAGACTGGTTAGCCCCTCAGTAATTCAGCCTGACTTCTCTGAAGGACTTGCCATGTCTAATTTGAATACTGTAAGCACCCTTTACTGTCCTGGAAGTGACTGAACATTTGCATGTTCTTTGTTTGCTTCCCTTCCCCATACGCTGGTGTAAAGGCTACTTTTGCTCTCCTATTACTTCCTAATAGCAATTGGCATGAAAAATTATACAAATTCCCATTATATTGAGGATTTTATGTTGTGCAGAGGCACATACACATGAAAATGCACATTCATGTCTCCCTGCTGATCTTTGGAATTAAGTTTTCATTTTGCCTTTTATTAGATTTGCCTGTTTAAGCAAGTAGGGAACACTGTTCTTTCTACTATCTTTCAATGCTGACTGGGGCAGGGGAACTTAAGGTGGCCAGTGATAGGACAAGGGGCAACAGGCACAAGCTGGAACACAGGAAGTTCTACTTAAATGTGAGGAAAAACTTCTTTACTGTGAGGGTGCCAGAGCCCTGGAACAGGCTGCCCAGGGAGAATCACAGAATCACAGAATATTAGAGATTGGAAGGGACCTCAAAAGATCATCTAGTCCAATCCCCCTGCCGGAGCAGGAACCTAAACGAAATTACACAGGAAGGTGCCCAGGCGGGTCTTGAATGTCTCCAGAGAAGGAGACTCCACAACCTCCCTGGGCAGCCTGTTCCAGTGCTCTGTTACCCTCACCATCAAGAAGTTTTTTCTCAAGTTTAAGCAGAACCTCCTGTGTTCCAGCTTGCATCCATTGCCCCTTGTCCTACCATTGAGCATCACTGAGAAAAGCCTGAGAAGAGGTTGTAAAGTCTCCTTCTCTGGAGATATTCAAAACCCACCTGAATGCAGTCCTGTGCAACTTGGTCTAGGTGAACCTGTTCATGGCAGGTGGGTTGGACTAGATGATCTTTTGAGGTCTCTTCCAACCCCTACCATTCTGTGATTCTGTAAAGAGCCACGGAAACAAAGTGCAGCAACTGCAAGGGGAGCTCTGGCTCCATCGGTCTGGTGGCAATCCTTGGTCTCTCTAATGGACATTTTAGTACCTTTATAACCTTTAGGAGGTTATATTTGCCAAGTTTGCCAATACCAGATCTACATGCATTGCCTCATGATTCTTTTGAGTATTTACTGCTAGTGGCTCTGGGTAGATTTTACCTAGTTTGGGGTTATAGCTGCAGCTGTTGGTTATTGTTTCCCTTCTTTGTTTTACTGTTTTGTTCAAAGCTTACTCCCAGCAAAGCCTGTTTTTCATTCAGTAACTAGAGCTGGCACTACAAGCTCCTTACTCATTTAGATATGAAGTTGGTAACAGGTATATCTGGGGAAAGAATCACTATTTTCATCAGTGCAAACCGGATGCTTATGAAAGTGATACCGTGGCTTCGTTTTGGCTAGAGCCAAATGCAGTGTGAATATGTGCTACGCGAGCTTCCATTACGCAGCACTGCCCACGCCTTACCCACTAACCTCCTTCAGCCCTGTGAACCTCACCTAGGTTTCTTCCTGAGTGGAAACTGCTCTCTGGACTGAATATTATATAGCAGTATTTCTATGACGTTCCGTAATGTAGGGATCAGGATAATTCTCCAGCCTCTTTTTCATAGGGATCTGCATGCAGGTTCCAAAAAGTCAGTGCGTGAGCTGAACGTACCAAATTTGCATTTCTGCAAACCTTCAGATAGGGGTGGTCCATTACAGACAGGGAGTGTTCAGGGACATTCTCCTTCTCTGTACTGTGAAGCAGTGGCCAGGGAAAAACTAAGTCTGCCCTGGCCTCTTTCCCTGTGGAAGAACCTTGGTGTGCATTTGGGAAAATCCTCTTGCTCCAGAGAGAACTGGAACAAGTAGGAAAAGCTCTTTGCAAGAGTCGTTGGAGCAAGCTAAGCACCACATTCATGGGAAACCCTAAAAATTCCTTCAATGCCACATGTCTGTCACCCCCATATCCCCTTTAGTCTATGTGGGTTGATGAGCTGTGGTTTGTCTGTACCAGGCTCCCTGTCAGCATGGGTTTTCATTCATACCCATTCTGATGAGCAATGCTCCACTGCAGGATCTCTTCTTTGGTCCACCACAAGTTGGTGGGGTACCTCTGACCTCTTCTGTATGTGACCAGTAGTCACTGGGGATTTTCAATGAAGATTATCAAGCTGGGTAAAATGCCATAAGGGTTTTTCTCAAGACTCAAATGATATTCCAGGAATGTTTCCATTCTTACTGAAAGACTTGGACATATCCTGGACTTTTAGATATCTTTCCATTAGTTTCAAAGGGGGCAGGAGCTCACCCTTAGGACTGTGAGGACATTAGCAGCAGGACTGTTAGAAGGCCCTTAAGTTACAAACAAAAGTTATGATCTTGTGAGCAATACCAGTTTCATTGTCCAACTAAGCAAAGTGCTTAATCCTCTGACGTTGACTTGTCATAAATTGCATAACTAGAAATGAAGACATTAAATGGAGATTTTGAGGGAAGAAGGGTAGTGAAAATGGCAGATATCCTCTTTTTTGTTTGCTTTTTTTTGTTAGTTCTGCAGTTGTTTTCATGTCTCATTGACAGGACTTTTGCAAGCAGTCAAAAAGCTCTTATTCTTCTAAGTACACAGGAAGTTAAGTTTAATTTGCTGCCATGCATTAATGTTGCAAAAAATTATGCACATTCTTACTAGTGTCTTCACCTCTTGCTTTGCACCCAGAAAAGTTAAGATGAATTTCCATGGATATGAATGACAAGAGTAGGAAGAAGACAGTCGTGTTTTTAGGCTTGATTCTTTCAAGAATCCATGAAGTCATAAAAAACCAGGATGATTTTCATGCTTAAATTTAGCACTATCGTTCTTCTCCAGTTTAGTAGTAACAGAAATGCATATGCTTGTCATTGTTTGCTTTCTTCTGAACACCATTTTCTTTTCATTCTCCTGTGGTCTTCAGGAATGTGATATTTTACTGAAAAAAGACCACTTATGAGATTTATATCCAGGCCTATCATTCAAGCAGTGGAAAATATTCCTGGCAGACACATTTATTTTGATCTAACTACTGTAAATATCTGCACATGCATCTGTTCCCCAGGATGGTACATTTCACAACCTGGCTGGGGTTTTTGCGAGGGCAAAAGGAACTGGTTATATTTCCCTTCTCAGTCTTTAGTATACCAGTAGCAAGGCACATTGTGTGGCTAAAACACTTACAGGGATTTCACTTCCTCTGGGGATGTCTCGTGAGGCATGCAGCAAGCCCTTGAAAGGAGGTTTCCTGTTTAACAGCATAGAGGGGATTTTTTTGCTGGATTGAGAACCCTGGGAACTGGTCATGATGTGCAGAACAAACTCAAAAAACCCTAAAAACTAAAGCAGGGAAAGTTTTTCTCTATTGCTTCACTGGAGTAACTTGGCATGATCATCTGAAACTATGGCTGTTGTTGGAAGGTTGTAGTTTCTGGAGCCATTTAGTTCTTGGCTCTCCTACTGAAAGGGCACTTATAGTGATGGCTATTGTGATGTGGGTATCTGTAAGACTGGGAAGACTATCAATAATCTGGTCTCCTCTATATTAAATTCTGCTCCTTGAATGGCTCTCTGTGTTATCTCAGTAATTCATTACAGCAGGCACGTGAATATTTACTACAGGATGTATGTTTTCAATTGCTCTTTGCCTGAGACAGGGCTACCTGTCCACAGAGTGGCAGCTTTTCATTTCATAGAATCATAGAATGTATTGGGTTGGAAGGGACCTTCAAAGGCCATCTAGTCCAACTCCCATGCAGTGAGCAGGGACATCTTTACTAGAGCAGGTTGCTCAGAGCCCCATCAAGCCTGAACTTGAATATCGCCAGAGATGGGGCCTCCACTACTTCTCTGGGCAAACTGTTCTAATGATCTACCACGCTCATACTGAAGAACTTTTTTCCTAATATCCAATCTAAATCTACCCTTTTCTACTTTAAAACCATTACCCCTCATCCTATTGCTGCATGCCCTTGTGAACAGTTCTTCCCCAGCTTTCTGAAAGGTACTGAAAGGCTGCTATAAGGTCTCCCT